>NC_056732.1:1712435205-1712440205 GCF_019279795.1 Protopterus annectens
ACAGTATTCTCTGTGTGTTCCATCAACACCAAAGCCTCTGTGTGTGTGTGTGTGTTATACACAAACATGTGGTGTGTGCCACCCAGTACACTTACCATTGTCCACTGTAGAAGGGCTGCTGACATCAGCCACCATGCACTCACCTGTATACACCCCTCAGACCTATCAGCCATGTGGCACATGCAGTAACTGTTATACAGACCTGTTACTTGTGTTCAGCTGTACCCAGGATATGACACAGTCAATGTGTCACCACAGTGCCATACCCCTTGTAGGAAACAACAGCGGACCAACATCCTGCTGACACATAGACACCTACAACACAAACTGAATATGTTATAGAGACCACAATCAGCCAGTGTTAATAACTGCTATAATGCATCATGGCTGGACAGCTACACATCCTGACATGTAAGCATTAAACTTTCCAGCTGAAAACATGTTACACAACATTACATTGCTAAACCTTAGCACATTCACCCTGTGCATCACAGCCATATTAACCTGTCCCTGCATCGATGCTATGGATGACAGGGATGTGGCAAAGGTATCATCATATGTACAGGGTGTGTTGTGGGTTTGCCAGAGACCTAGGCTGAGCCATTTGGTTGGCATCATGTGTGTGTGTGTTTTAGGGGGTTTCGTTGTCAATTGGGCTGTGCAGCTGTGGTGTGTGTAGGTATGGAGGTGCCCTAGCTGTGTTGCTGATGTGTGCGTGAGTGTGTGTGTGTGTGTGCGTGTGTGTGTATGTATGTATGCACACAGTTCTGCTATTTGGCTGCCCTATACAAGGGTTTGCTGGACAGCTGCAGACCATACATGGCAGGGTGTGCAGTTCACTGTCTCTGGTCACAGACATGATAACTATGCCTGCCAGGGGTTCTCTGGGCACTACCATGTACAAGCCCAGATATGGTACTCCCCCCTGATGACAACATATGTCCGCTGGATCCTGGTCCCTGTTGGGACTGACCAGGACCATGTGCACGTAGCCTGCTGTGTTGTGGACAGCACCCCTCCTGCAGTGCTGATGCTGGTGCTGCTGCTACAGGAGGAGCTGTGACTTTTGCATGTTCACGTAGACCTCCACCTGTTGATGTTGCTGACCTACGTCCACATGGCTGTCACCCTACCCCCATCATATGCTGTAACACAGCATTGCATGGTCGAGGATTCAGACCATCTCACCCAACCATCTATCCAGGACCTCTGCAAAATAATGGTGGGCACCTGCATGATCACAGATGTTGTCAAGTATAGCAGAATGATTAGCCCTCTGGAGCCTCAGACTCTGTCTGGTATAATGTTCGATACATGCTTGTGTCTCCATGATGGCCGAAAACATGCATCTGGTGACACCTGCTGTGGCATTTCTGCCAGGAGCATGATGGCCAGCAGCCCTCCTATGAGCACCCCTGTACATCTGCCTGTGTGGTACCTCACCAATCATCTGGCTGTGTACAGACACACTTGCCATAGTCACCACACTGTCCTGGCCCATGCCACCACCTGCCATATGTCCCTCATCTATGGCCACTGGTGATGGGGTATGTATAGACAATGTGACTGTGTGCAGGGATGGGGTGGATAACAGTGGGATGTCAACCAATAGCACAGCTTCAGCCCCTGACAACCCTGCCTGTGCCTCACCATACTTATCATCATTGTCATGTATGGACACTAACATCAGTTTGCCTGCAGGAGGGACCCTGACCCACCTTGCCACCTGTGAGGGGAAAACAAAAAACATAATTTAAGTCCTGTACATCATTGCTTACCTCTACACACACACACACACACACACACACACACACACACACACACACACACACACACACACACACACACACACACACACACACACACACACACACACACACACACACACTTACAGGTGAGGTGGCACAAAGATATTACACAGATCTCTCATTACCCAACTGTCAACATGCATGACATATGGCACTCAACAGCATGCACTGCAGCTATACTCAATCCCTGTTACCAACATTATACTTCTCTGTGATGCATGAGTTGTGTTAGTTGGTGATGCCCCTTCCCCTGGAAAACACTGCACCCATGTACATAGTATTGCTGTGCACCTGTTCAGCACTCTGGAATGTACTGTGCACCATACCTCATGAGTGTACACACCATTGCTGAATGTGTATATGTGTGACAGTTATGTTTGTTCTGTTGCTCAAGGCCCCGATGTGTTTGTCTGATACACACCTGGGATGATATGAGGACAAATGTCAATAGTGAATACCTGACCTCTGATTTGCAGATCTAATCATCAGCAGTGCATGTATGAGCAATAAAATCCAATTACATTGACAATCTTCAAAGCTTACTGTGGCTATGAGGAGTATACACACCCTTTTTGACATGCCACCCTCTTCCTGATATGCAGTGGGGCCACAGTACTGCATATGTTAGCATTACACACACCTGATATGTGACATATGACCTGCACAATCAAATGCAGTATCAAACAAATGTGTTAGTTGTGCAGATGCTGATTGAGATGCATAGAATATGTGAGTTGCATGGGTTCCTATTAGATGACCAAAGATGCAGTCTTTTGAATGCATCTTGGTCGAACTTGAAAAGGCAAAATGATGAAGCGGCATATAAGGGAAATCACTTGGCCGCATCCATTTCTTTGCCGTTTTTGTCACTGTAGTGTGATCTCAAAGTTGGTATATTTAAGTAGGGGGGGTGTGTGGGTGTGGGGGCAAAGACCCCCACTTTATGTTATGTTTTAAGTGTTTTTTTTTGGAACAGCATTTTTTCCCTTGGAAAAAAAATCGCTGTTCTAAGCATTTGAGTTTGTAAGCTTTTGCTTACAAGGGGTCAATAAATCATCGTTCACTTTTCTAAGCATTCAATGATTTAATATAGACCTGGGTTGCATACGTGAGCACACCCTTAACACAATGGTTTGTTGCAGCACCTGTTAAGTGAACTACAGCAGTCACTATTCCTGGAAGGGGTATACTAGCATGGCCCATCTTTGCTTGCCATTATTTGGTCACTTCACCCTACAAATGTTCCCCAACTCTGCCAGATTGCAAGGTCACCTCATGTGTACAGCCTTTGGAGGTCACACAGTGCCTTCACTATTGCTGTGGTGTCAGGGTTATGTCTGGCACAGTTCATGACCTTGACTGTGTTCAGATACAGCCATTCTTAGTGAGCTTTGGATGTATGCTTCAGTTCACTGTTGTATTTCAGTATGACACCCCTCCCCATCCTCAGCCTTTTTGCAGATGCTTGACAACTATGGGCCGCACATGAGTGTCATTCGGCAGTGCCCCAAATTCAGAACACCATGTCTACTAGCCTAGTTCCTGCTAATGAACAGCAAACCTAAAGGTGTACACTGGCACCAGGATGGTACAGATGGGGATGGTGGGCCTGAAGTGAAGTGAGGTATTGCTTGTGCAGCACATGCATCTTTATTAATACTGTCTGTAGGTTTCATCATTGGTCTCGGTACACCATTACACTTTGCAAAACATGCCTTTGGGAGACTTGATGTTATGCATATGCTACCTGTAGAGAGCCCTGGATGATGTTTCCTGTGGAACAACTCATGCATCTGATCATCCTAACTCATAGGCCACACTTATGCAGAGTACAGGCAATTGTCGACACAGGTACTGCACAGGCAGTACTTGCTAGACATTCCTGCAAGTCCCTCAGTGTTGCTACGTGTTTCTGGGCAGCCTCCATGACCAGTTTGCAACATGTGTTGTCATCTGTCTTGAATGGGCATTTGTTTATTTTCTACATTAATGTTGTCCCATACTTCATAGTCACATACATGACTGTCTTCACTGTTTGCTATGGTATACACAATGGTGAGATAAGGCTATGTCTCCCACTCCTGAGTGATACCTTTTGGATATAGGATCCATTTCATGGTTTGTAAGATGTGTGCATGCCAAGGCTCCCTCTGTTGCAGGTGAGTGGGCAAATGTCATGGACATGCATCTTGGACAGCAGACAATCACTTTGTGTGACATTGAGGACCTGTTGATGGAAGGTGCATACTCAAGAAGAGTGAATGCTCTCAGTACATCAGAAGCTGCTTCCACAATATGTTATTTGGAGTTGGTGCACACATATGCTTCCAGTGTTTGTTAAGGTATGTATTCCCCATATTTGTTATCCTAACATATGATTCCATATTACACATTCATTGTTCATGTTAGGATCACATTACAGATTGTAAAAGTTGTGGAATGCGGTATTGTGATATGCTGTTGTGTAGATCTGTAACAGTTGCCATTGTAAAAGTGGTATATACACTGTTGTAGCCACTGTATAAGGGTAATGTTTCAGACATTCCCTGCTTTAGGCCATTTGTCCCATCATTATGTTCATCTCTGTCCACACGTCTTGCACTGATGGGTTGTTAGTTATACGGCACGACTCTTACATACCCTTCAGATATGTCACCATGGTGACCACTGTGATGCAGTGCAGTGCAGTTAACAGCAACAATAAGTGAACATGTACAACATGCAGTATGGGTAGGTGTGTTAAATGTGTGCATGGCAAATACCATGGCCATAACATGGCTGGTGTATTGGCAAACCTGAACAAAAAAACTCCATACTCACCAGCTACAGGCTGCTGCCTCAGAGGTATACCAGAGAGACCTACATAATTGTGTGAGAGATGTAATGTCAGTAGCCACACCTGTGGCATTTGTACAGGCTGGGAGCAGCATTTCAGTACATTAACATTACAAACCCACAATACTACAGATTATGCACATCTGTTCATTACTACACTGCAGCAACAGACTATGTTATCTGACATATGCATGAAGATACTTTACAGATGAAGATAGATAAGCAACAGTGGTCTACTAATGTGCCCTGGGGCATTACCTGCATGCTCCTCATTCATTGTGTGGGTGGCACCCACTTTCACAATGCTATCATCAGGTTCTTGGCTTGACTGGTGGGTGGGTGCCCCAAGCCTGGTGA
>NC_056732.1:1712445205-1712467705 GCF_019279795.1 Protopterus annectens
CATTTATATTATTGTTGCAGATATGGTGGGGGGTGAGATAGATGTCAATTAACAACTTATATATTATTGTAGTACTCACAACTTAAATGATCATTGCTCTAATCAGTAAGGTACATGTATTATTACAATACCCTATTACCTTGGTTTGGGCAGTGGTATATTTGTACATAGTGTATATTTCAACAGTCTTATATCTAAATCCTTACATCTTTTACCTGTTAGACTTGTGGAGGAATGTTTGTTAACACTACCTGACTGTTTCTAGACATATTCCCAGATTCAAAGTTAATATTATGCACAAACCTCATAATCTCTTAATGCACACACTCTGGACAAAGCTTGACAACATGAGGGTACAAATTGGGACATGTTTTGAATATTGCTGTCATAAACCTGGAGAGTGAGTGACAGGATTTGTTTTAATATACATTTTCTTAAGGTTTTGAGGTCTGAAAATCAAATGCAAGTTATTATTTCATGACTACAATTCTGAGACCATCCCACTGACTTGCCGGGGGGACAGAGGAACAGGCAGAAAATATGAGCCAAATAACTAGACATTCTGAAAAATCTGTACAGTTGAAAGGTATGATTATGCATTTAGATTACTACCACTCCCAGGATTCAAACCAAGGCTGTGTCTGCTAAAATACAACAATTTAAGTCACAACAGAGTGTGCTATTTGGAGGTTGCTGTCTCTCTGTTCAGGGCTTTCTCTCTAAGTCTCTCTTGGTTGTATAATCTGATCTTGTAATTACAACAGTCTTGCACAGACATTCCTAGACATTTTTTTATGTAGCACAGTGTGGGTAACAGTGGTTAATACAACATTACTATTCAGCGACTGCAACACTAATTGCCATACAATACCACAGTAAACACAACCAGTCCAGGACTTACAGCTTTATTGCCAGGCAGTTGCAGTTTTATTTAAATATGACCTATATGGGACTATTACTGTCATATTGTCTGGTTTATTCAGTACAACCCATACAACAGTTTTTATACTGCCAGATGACTTTCTACTACTTTATATGTATTTGGTATGACTACTACAATCAGGATTGTTATTCACTAGCCTTGTGATGCAGCCTTTGCAGCCTACTTGCATGGACTTCCTGATTCACAGCCCACTCAGCTGCAGCTGTAAAGGGAATAGAGACATATTTAGGCATACCTATCCATCAAAAACACATGCTGGACTTTAGTAAACAGTAATAGTATGACTACTTACACACTGCTGGGACATCACCCCTTTGCCTTGCTTCTTGGAACCACTCATCCAAGACCTCCCTCTTTCTCCACTTCAAGTCGGCATAGTGGTGCCCGACCTGCTCACCAGTCTGAGGGATACTAGTGGCACTGGTAATATCACGGGCGAGACGGTCACAGTCTTCCACTTTATATTGGGAGCCCTGGTACTGGCCCTGCAGCAGTCTGTCATCATGATTTTTATCAGGAGTCCTACCATGACCTTGGACTCCTGTATGCCCCAGTGCTGCACCCATAAGCACAGTCCTTCTCCAACTCCTGCCATGCTGCTTACAGTGGGAAGCTGCAACCTGTGGGGTTTAAATACATCTGATTCCCCACCCTTTGCCATGATTGGAGAGTTTTATATATGCTGAGCTAAGCTAAGCTATGGGCAAACCTGCTTAGCTAAGGTTGGCATTGCTTAAAGGGACAGGTTCAGCACTGCTTACCAATGGACAAATCCACTTAGCTGGGATACTCATTGCTTAGCAGTCATATTTACACAATGCTTACACCTGGTACGCAGAGCTGTGCAATGCTTACCATTGCATATTTTTCATTTCATTTTATAGACTATCTGCTGTATAGCATTGACTCATCATTCACTACATATTATACATTTGTTTATTGTCTCTAACATTCCCCAATGTGCTTTCATTATATTTATTCATGTGTGACTATACTGTATGGGGGCAGTTGTGTTTATATGGGGATTTCACAACTTTATTAAACTGACACCTCACATCTGGAACTAATGCAGTACTCCGGTTAACAAATATATGTTATTTAGTCGGTAATACTAAAAAAAATGTCATGTACTGCTTTTATATGTAAAACATGAATTGGTTACAGTTGGGATTGAGCCCAGAATGGTTGCTTGTAAATTGTACACTCTAACCACTACACTATTGCAATACTGCTTATATTGAATGTCTCTTGCTATTTAACTTTTTGTGCTGTTTATGCTGGACTAAGCATATCTAAGCAACAGGCACACCCATGCAGCTACGCTTAAACTTTATCGCATTTAAAAAAAAACAAGTTTTTGTTGTGTTATTTTATCTATACCCTTCAGAATATCCCTGCTAATGCTAAACCTGTTATTTTATCAGCTTTCTGCTTTGTGGGACAATTGTCCCTTTTGTCTTTGTCTACATTCATTACTCTGACAGGTTGGGAGATGTGCGCTATGTGCTTATGCGGCCTGTGTTATCCTAATAACTGGCTTGTTAGCATACCTCTCAACCTCTTAGAGAAAAATATCTGGGCAAAGCCTACAATGATGGGGAGACAAATAGAGGCAGATTTTAAATATTGCTCCAAACCTAAAAAGTTGATAGAATAATATGTTTTACATTAGCATGAATTTCCTGATGGATGTGTGGAGTCTTAAACTCAAATGTTTTGTCATTATTTAATGACTACAATCCTCAGCTATTTGCCAGAAGGCACACATTTTAGGGGGAACACACCATAAATATGAGGCAAACATCTGGGCATTCTGTGAAAATCTGTACAGTTAAGAGGTAGGGATGATTGTCCCTTTTGCCTTTGATCACATATATTTTTTGTTTTCCTGACAGGTTGGGTTGTTACAAGCATTCTCGCTCATTTTTATTTGCTGAAAGACAATTTTGGAGTGCAGGGGGCTTGTGTATTGTGACAGCTCTGCTCTCAGATGCATCCCGTGTGCTCGTACATGACACCATGTCTGTTTTAGAGCATGGCAGCGTGCCTTCATAAATATGCATGGCGCGCTGCTGTGCTGAACAGGAACAGTCCCTGCCATGCAGGAATAACTTATTCTTACATGGCTGCTTGCTGAATCTCAGGGATTGTTTTGGTTTACTATGTTTTTTTCGATTGCACTTTGTGCGATTTACATTAGTGCGAAACTACTATTTGGTAGAATCAGAAAACCTAATGCCAAAATGTAGAAATTTACAACAGCGAATGCAATACACATCACACTATAGTGTTGATCATGAAATGTACCCTTTCCCTCACTATAGTGTATCCCAGTGTTTGTATATCTAAGTAGCAGGGGGTGCAGGGGGACTTGTCCTCCTGCAAACATGTTCTTTACTGTGAAACGCACAGTAATGCTGTTCCCAGAAGTGTGGCGAATGTTCGAATTATGTCGAATTTGAACATTCACCACTTCCGAGTTTGAGATTTTTGTTGTTTGTTGTAGTGAATTTCTTTTTTACATTTTGTAGAAACAATAATTCACCTACAGTGAACTCGACAATATATATATATATATATATATATATATATATATATAGATATATATATATATATATATATATATATATATATATATATATATATATATAGATATAGATATATAGGTATAGAGATATATATGTATCTATGATTGCCTTCAATTGGTTGACTGAATTTCTAAACAGGGCAGTCCATAGTGCTGCACAGGAACAAGGAAAGGAGTGAAGTCCGATACTATTGAAAAAATATAATACCTTAGAAGAAGCATTCATGTTCTACATGGAAATAAACAACACATTTTGCTTTCAGTTTTAGTGCTTGACTTACTTGAATACTTGACTTACCATGTCCACAAGAGCTACATATAGGAACAGTCCAGAGGTGAAAGTGAATATCCATTGCTGAACCACTTCATCTGCGGAGACGGACAGGGCTATGTAAAGGCCAATGAAACATGTCAGAGCACTGCCAAAGTTCAAGATAAGTGCTATTTTCACACTGATGCCACAGTGCAGCAGAGCTGCAAAATCACCTGCAAATAAACAAGGAAAACAACTAACAAAACCATTAAGCAAATAACTGCAAAACAAAACAGGAAACCACTTGAAGCATATTATTGAACTAAAGTTTAAGCCAACACATATTAAAATATTTATTTCTCGGTTACCTTTCCTTCTACTCTGTAAGATTATCAGGTGACACTTTTCTGTTCCATTTTTTTATTTATTTATAGTGTGCCTAAAAAAGTTCTTTGTGGTCACATCTTCATCCCATTTTTGCCACTGGAGTATTGCAGTATTTAGCTTACATGCAGAGCCCCCACCAGTACAATGTTGGCAGCTGTCAATCATGACAGTGGATCTCTAATGGGTATGCATGAGGTTTGCCACATGCAGTGTTGTCACTGGGGTTCCCTTTCATGCTTTCTCCCCTTTGTTTTCTTTGGTCCCAGATGACACTAATAATATATACAAGGTGACACCATCATCTGCTTAAATCAATCCCTTCTCTGTTATTTGGGAACATCTTATACCCAGGCGCCCCGACTTCAAATGTCTTCTTGTCATTTGGACTCTATTTTTGTGACAATAGCAATGCCCACCCTCCACTCTTGCAAATCTCCATCTTCCTACCAGAGTCCAACAACCACAGATTAAGACTATAGACCCATGGAGCATCATCCTTTTTATTCCTCTGCTTTTCCTACATCGTTTTTAACTTCTGTATGTCATCTAAACACCAATCTAGATGATTCATCTTTTGTCACCCTCCCTCCACTCCCATCTAAGTTTAAATGTATGAGAATTGACCTGCACCTTTCCAGCAAGGGACTAAACAGAGCTGTGACACTGCCAGCCCAGCTATCTGGAATTTTTTAAATAATTCTCTGTCATTTGTGAATATTGATATGATTTATACAAAACTGTATGTTATGTATTGAGCTTCAAGAATGTAATCACAGTGTACCCTACTGGAAAAGAACAGAAATGTATATAAACTATATACCTGTGCAAATGTATGTTTTAATAGTAGAAGCTGGAACATGTAGAGTTAACTTGCAAAACTTCAAGAAAACAAGTTGAATTTGTTTTATGATTGTGTTAGCTCTCAGTTTCAGTGAAGCAGACACAATGTCTAGACCTAGAGATTTTTCTATTGTCTTGAAACAGACATAATTACTAGGTTTCAAATGTAAAAGCATTTTATTGTTTTAAGACTTCCAAATTATGCAAACTTCTGAGAGATGTGTACTTCTTACACAGAGATGTTAAAATTCTGTTAGTATCTGTTAGCCTGGGAACTGAAGTCAGGTGACAAAGAGTGATGTCATCCAAGTTAACCTAGCAGTAATCTTTATTATTAATTTAAGAACTCTCTCAGAGAGAGTCTGGGTATTTTGTATTTTGTCTTTGACCTGGGAACCTCCATCATCAGCACTTCTGCCTGCATGTTGTCTGTAAGACTTAAGGCAAAACTTTTATTGGACTGGGATTCCTAGAGATTCCTAGAGATGTAACAGGGTACTGCAAGCCCTGCAAGAAGTGCCAAAAGGTAGGCAAGGCAGGAAACAAGGTGAAAGCTCCTTTTATGCCTTTGCCTGTCATTGAGGAGCCATTTCAGAGATTAGCTATGGATATTGTGGGCCTCTGAGTACCCCAAGTTCCATAGGGAAAAAGTATATCCTAGAGGTATTAGATTATGCAACCAGATACCCTGAGGCAGTGGCTCTGTCTTTCATTGAGGCAGAGAAGGTGGCAAATGCTTTGTTATAGATTTTCAGCAGGGTAGGTTTCTCAAAACAAATACTGAATAACAGAGGTGTTCATCTCACGTCAGACCTTCTGGCTTGTCTGTGGAAGTACTCTGGGGTGAAGCACCTAAAGACCACTCCCTACTATCCCCAGACTAATGGTCTTGTGAGAGGTTACATTCTGCACTTAAGTCCATGCTACAGACATTTGCAGACCAGTTTAAGAGGGAGTGGGACAAACATTTGCCCAATCTGTTGTTTGCTTACAGAGAGGTGCCCCAGGAATCCATTTTTTTCACACTTTGAGTTGCTGTATAGACATAGTGTGAGGGGACCTCTAGATTTCATTTGAGATGAATGGGAGGCTGAGTGGGAATCCCACAAGGCATCTGTTGTGGCATATGTCCAAACCTCAGGACAAGGCTCAGGGAACTCATGGGCTTGACCCAGGAGAACCTGGCAGAAGCCCAGCAACAGAAAAAGGTCTGATATGACAGGAATGTTCAAGCTACAGAGTATGTAGGGCAGCGGGTAATGGTTCTCATTCCTGTCAGACACAACTAGCTGTCGGTAGCCTGGGAGGAACCCTACAAGATGGTAAGGAAGGTCAGTGATGTCAACTACATGGTAGAACTTCTAGACAGGAAACAGGGACACAAATTGTACCATGTTACCATGATGAAACCTCACCATGATAGGAAGGCCCTTGTGCTGAGTATTTGCAGTGGATATCAAGAGGAGTCTGAGAGGGATCTGGTGACTGATCTCAGTGAGGCTCGGAATGACACCTCAATGGAAGGGATAGCAATGTCCCAGCAGCTATCCCCTACCCAAGTTTGAGAAATCTGAGTAGTGTTACAGGAGTTTGGGGGCATATTTACTGGGAAACCAGGGTGTACCTACCTGGTGCAGCACCATGTGGATACAGGACCCCAAACGCCTATTAAGCAGGCCCCTTATAGGGTGCCTGAGAAAGTCAAACAGATACTGAGGGATGAGATACAGGAAATGTTAAAACTAGGGGTAATTCAGGAGCGCAGCAGTCCTTGGGCCTCCCCAGTATTGCTAGTACCAAAGAAGGATGGCAGCCCCAGGTTCTGTGTGGAGTACAGAAAATTAAATAGTCACACAGAGTCCGATGTTTACCCCATGCCTAGGACAGATGAAACCCTAGAGCAGCTGAGTGGGGCTAAGTATCTTACCACCACTGATCTTACCAGTGGTTACTGGCAGGTGCCCTTGACTCCCAGTGCTAGAGACAGGTCAGACTTTGTGACTCCTTTTGGCTTATATGAGTTCACAAAGATGTCCTTTGGGATGAAAAATGCCCCAGCAACTTTCCAAGGGCTGGTAGATCTTATCCTAGCAGGAGCAGGAGATTTTGCCCTTGCTTACCTAGATGATATTGCTATCTACAGCCATTCCTGGCAAGAGCACCTTCAGCATGTCAGGGATGCTGGGCAGACTACAGAGGGAAGGGTTGACCATTAAGCCCAGCGAATGTCAGGTGGGTATGGCAGAGGTCTCTTACCTGGGACATAGAGTGGGAAGTGGGAAGATCAGGCCAGAACTTGCCAAAGTGGAAGCCATTCAGGCATGGCCTGTTCCTGTTATGAAAAAGCAGGTGAGGGCATTCTTAGGGACAGCAGGGTAATACAGAAAGTTTTTCCCCAGTTATAGTGCCATAGCTGCTCTCCCCACAGACTTGACAAGGAAAAACAGGCCAGATAAGGTAATGTGGACCCCAGCATGTGAGCGGGCATTCCAGAAGCTTAAAGGAGCTTTGGGAGGACAGCCTGTGTTAGTCATTCCAGATTACAGTAAAGAATTTGTTGTGGAGGTGGATGCTTCAAACCATGGGGTGGGGGCTTTATTTAGCCAGGTTTCCTCAGACGGAGAATAGTGCCCAGTGGTATATCTTAGCTTAAGGCTGCAACAGAGGGAGGAATGCTATGCAGCTGTAGAAAAGGAGTGCCTAGCCATAGTGTGGGCACTGCAGAAACTTCAGCCTTATCTGTATGGAAGGAAATTCACTGTAGTTACAGACCACAACCCCTTAACATGGCTACATCGAGCCAGCCAGCAAAATGGTAAGTTACTAAGGTGGAGCCTAGGGTTGCAAGCATATGATATGACAGTGCAGCACTGCAGTGGGGTTAGCAATGCTAATGTGGATGGACTCTCAAGACAGTGAATGGGGTAAGGTATTCACAGATAGACTCAACCCTCTCAAGCAACAATTTTCAAGGATCACTTGAAAAAATTAACTTGAGTTTTTTTTTTTTGGGGGGGGGTTGTGATACTGCCAGCCCAGCTATCTGGAATTTTGTAAATAATTCTACTGTATGTCATTTGTGAATATCAATATGATTTATACAGAACTGTATGTTATGTACTGAGCTTCAAGAATGTAACCACAGTGTACCCTACTGGAAAAGAACAGAAATGTATATGAACTATACACCTGTGCAACTGTATGTTTTAATAGTAGAATCTGGAACATATAAAGTTAACTTGCAAAACTTCAAGAAAATATGTTGACGTTGTTATACAATTGTGTTATGTCTTGGGTTCAGTGAAGCAGATACAATATCTAGAGCTAGAGGTTTTTCTATTGTCTTGAAACAGAAATAATTACTAGGTTTCAAATGTAAAAGCGTTTTATTGTTTTATGACTTCCAAGTTCTGCAAACTTCTGAGAGATATGTACTTCTCAAGAAGTTAATTCAATGACCACAACCACATCAAACAAAACCAGATTTATTGCACAAACAGAGCTTTCGGGTCTACACCCTTCATCAGTGATATAAAAACTAATTAAACTCAGAATTTAAATAGGAGCATCATTAATCACAAGGCAACAGCTGACCTATCAAACAAATTCTCACACACCTTCTCTTAAAAACATACACATATCAATTTTTACATACCTCTATAAATTAATTCTCACATAATACAAAAAAACATGTTAAAAAGTATAAAATCACAGATTATCCCACTGTCTTTTTGATAAAACAGGCTTTAAACTAACTGCACTACTTATTCATGGTTCAACATCTGCCCACAGTCTAACAATCCACGCATATTCTCTCAATTCCAGAGCATTATTCATATCCCCACCTCTAATTCGTAAAGAAACAGAGTCTATCACTCTAAATTTAAAATAATGATTAGGATTATTGTCTTTAATATGCTTATTTAGTGCACTTGTAGTGATGTCCCTTCTAATGTCAGATTTATGCTCCGGTATTCGTTCCTTTAATTTCCTCGTGGTTTTACCCACATAGAACGAAGGGCAAGCTTTGCAAGTAGCTAAATAAACAATTTGGGTAGTGGTGCAAGTAGCGGAGCTGTTAAAAGTATATTCCTCATTTGTAAATGGGTGTATAAAAATATTGTCCCCATGTAAAATATCATTATAGCAACTACGATTAAAGCATTTTTTGTACCTGTTTTATTGAATTGATTTCTTGATATTACTTGCTTAAAATCTTTATAACACAGATTCATCTTCAAGCTTTCTAAGTTTCTATATGCAAAATATGGCCTCTTACCTAGTAACTTCTTTAACTCTGGCATCGCCATTAATATTGTCCAATTTTTTTGTATGATTAGTTTTATTTCATTTGTATTTAAATTATACGTTGTAACACATCTAATCGTATTATTTATTTCTTTTACTAATTCTTCTTGTCGTACCTCTCTTTTCCCAAAAATTGGACTATACATTTTAGATCTTCCTTCAACAACTTCATTATATGTACCCTCAACCATCTCAGGTATATAACTACTTTTAATAAACTCTTCTTTCATTAACCTAGTTTGTTCTTCAAACTTCACCTCTTCTGTGTTAAGCATACTTGCCCTTATTAATTGGGCTTTTATTATACCTCTAAATGTATGTGGTGAATGCATGCTTTTTCTACTAACATACCTATTAACTTGAACCTCCTTCTGATATATGGTAGTCTCCACTTTCCCATTTTTCTTATATAATTCTACATCTAAAAATGTTATTTTAACTTTTAAAGCTGTCATTTTGAATGCTAAAAAATTAGTTGTTACATTTAAATACCTTATATATTCAATCAGTTCATCCATTGTGCCATCCCAAATCAGGAAGCAGTCATCTACAAACCTTTGATAGAAACATACTTTTTTACTTAATTCATTAAGGTCACTGCAGACATACTGCTTTTCCCATTCATATAGCACAAGATTTGCATACGTATTCATCACTGGTGTTCCCATGGCCACACCTGCTAGTTGTAAATAGGGTTCATTATCAAAAATAAAAACATTTTTCATTAAAACCAGCTCTAATAAAGAGCAAATATTCTCAATTTCTCTTGCTGTTAATTTAATTTCTGTATTCAGGAAGGCACGTGTCGATTCAACCCATAATCATTAGGTATCACGGTTAAAAGGTATGTTATATCTAGAGTTACAAAGTAAAAATCTTTCTCACATTGTCCAGAATACCATTGATAAAGTTTACCTAAGAAGTCATTAGTGTCTTTTAAAATACTAGGACATATTTTCAAAAACACACTCAAATACTTCTGCAAGTACTTAGAAATAGGTTCTGTCATTCACCCTCTCCCTGAGACTATAGGCCTCGGAGGGGGGGGGGGTTCCACAGATTTATGCAACTTAGGGATCCCATATATTTGGGGAATCCTTGGACATGATACAGTAAAGTAATTAAATTGTTCTATAGTAATATCACCTGTAATTTGTAACTCATATATGTCCATATTTATCTGAGAAATTAACTTTTTCACATCACTCATCGTAATCTTTTTAAACGTAAGCGGGTCTTGCAACAAGGTCTTAAATGAAGAGATATAATTATCTCTATCCATTAAGACCACTGCTCTTCCATTATCTGCCTGTTTGATAATTATCTTATCATTGCTGACTAATGTTCTTAACACTTGTTGCTTTTCATATGTTATATTATATAATTTCTTATCTTTATGCCTAGTATACAAATCTCTGATCTCATTTTCTACTATATTCATAAATGCTGTTATTACAGGACAACTTTCAGGTAAAAAGGTACTTAACTTTTTACATATTGAAACATCATTTGTTTCACTACACTTGAATATAAGTTTCAAATTCACATTTCGAGCAAATAATTTTAAATCTGTAATCGCTTTAACAACATTGTCTGTTCCATTAGGTATAAATTTTAGTCCTTTTTCCAACAGGGCTAAATGCGCTTCATTTAACACAAAAGTTGACAAATTAACAGTACCTTGCCAAACTGTTACTATCGTTGTGCTGTTTTGTTGCAAAGAGCTGGACTGTTGTTCTTCGTCTTTGTTCCATTCACTATGTTGTGCTGCTGGTGCTGTAGTGAACATCCTCTCACTGGGGCTTTTTGTTATGTTATCACCTTCTCCAGTAATGTTAACTGAGAAGGAGACAAGGAAGGAGGTTGCTACTGATTCAATTTATTAGGTAGTGGCATAGCTGAATGCTGACTTCTCCCTTCATTAGGTAAAGCGTTTCCCCTATTATCCACCTCTCCTTCATTCGCCTGTAAGTGCTTCATCATCAGTTCATTCATAGACGTTACCGCTGATGAAACCAAGGGAACCACAGGATTGTTCAATGCTGTTTGCTGCATATAAGTTCTTCCACTTCTATTGGTCAATTGCTTTGTTGCCTTATCTGCAGTTTCAAAAACATCCAGCTGATTCATATTACTTTTCTTCTTATTATTTACATTTTTAGAGTAATCGGTTCTTGGCCATGAGAACATATGACCAGATTTGAAATAATTTATATCACGTAACAGTTTATGCCTTTTTTTAGCCTCCAATTTAGCATCAAGCAGATGTAAATGATTCAGCATATTCTGATAAAGGTTAGCGGAGGTGGTAAAACAAGACATACTTAATAGCTCATTTTCTAATTTAATTATATTCTCTTGTAACTCATTTTCTACAGTCACAAAGTAAGAGTTCATTAAGCGCATATAATCAGTGCCCAACTTTAAATTCAACTGTTGCCATTGTTTAAGAAAATCCAGGAAGGTATTTGCATTTGAGGGCATTTTTAACATTCTAAACCTTCGAGGAACAACACCCTGCTCCAAATAAGCTTGAAAGCTTAACCGCTGCCACTGGACCAAATTGTTTATTTAGCTACTTGTGTAGTTTGCCCTTTGTTCTATGTGGGTAAAACAACGAGGAAATTAAAGAAACAAATAGTGGAGCATAACTCTGACATTAGAAGGAACATCACTACAAGTGCACTAAATAAGCATATTAAAGAGAATAATCCTAATCATTATTTTAAATTTAGAGTGATAGACTCTGTTTCTTTAGGAATTAGAGGTGGGGATATGAATAATGCTCTGGAATTGAGAGAATATGAGTGGATTGTTAGACTGTGGGCAGATGTTGAACCAGGAATAAATAGTGCAGTTAGTTTAAAGCCTGTTTTATCAAAAAGACAGAGGGATAATCTATGATTTTATACTTTTTAAAATGGTTTTATGTATTATGTGAGAATTAATTTATGTCGGTATGTAAAAATTGATATGTGTATGTTTTTAAGAGAAGGTGTGTGAGAATTTATTTGATAGGCTGGCTGTTGTCTTGTGATTAATGATGCTCCTATTTAAATTCTGAGTTTTAATTTGTTTTTATATCACGGATGAAGGGTGTAGACCCAAAAGCTCTGTTTGTGCAATAAACTTGGTTTTGTTTGACGTGGTTGTGATCGTTGAATTAATTTTGGAGTATACCTGGTATTACAGTAAAAGACTTTTTTGGAGGAGATATGTACTTCTCACACAGAGATGTTAAAATTCTATTAGTATCTGTTAGCCTGGGAACTGAAGTCAGGTGGCAAAGAGTGATGTCATCCAAGCTAACCCAGAAGAAAAATGTATTATTAATTTAAGAACTCTCTCAGAGAGAGAAGAGTCTGGGCATTTTTTATTTTGTCTTTGACCTGGAAACATCCATCATCAGCACTTCTGCCAGCATGTTGCCTGTAAGTAAGACTTAGGGCATAGTTTCTCATTTAGATATAGATAGGAATATGGTAAAGATTACTTTAGATGTTTCTGTATTTATGTGAGACTGTCCTGCAATGTTATTTTAAAATATTTCATGTGATTCTGAACTCTGAAGTAACTGTGTTCATTGAGTATTGTCTTGTTCTTTTATTATTGGTTATTAAATATATTTAAACTTATCTTTCCAGCTGATATTTATGAGACATATTTAAGCTCTTAGAGTACTTGCATACATATTTGGTGACACTGTACAGACCACTCCTAATAGTCTGGCACTTGGTGAAAGACTACCATTTGAATAATAGTAACATTATACCATAGGATTCGTCACCCTTTGGAAAGGGCCTTAAAGTAGCTGATAAGGAGTTCTCGTAGCAGTGGTAACTACCTTATCATCTAGGCATAAGGGGGCATAACTAGTAAACCTGTGCCAGCCTTTCCCAGGTGTGTGTTTATGTATAAATCAAATGTCAAATTGTGTGTGTGTGTGTGTCAGCTACTTGGGCAGAAACACAAAGCACTGTTTGGACAGAGAGAGTGTTGGGAGGACTTGGCTTGGAACCCTGGCTAAGGACTCAACTGTATAGCTGTGCCAGTGGGGAGTCTTACTGGGGATCTGGAGAAACCATCCCCAGACTTACTGTCATCTCTATGTGCTTTTAAAGGAAATTGTAATTTACTGTGTGTGTACTTGTCATCCTCCCATTGTGTACTTCCCTCACTGCTGCCAGTGGTGAGGATTGAGGCTCCTTGATTACTGAACCAGTGCAGGGGCGTCACAACAGCTATCCCACATGGGCTAAGATGAATCCTGTTTCTTGCATACACAACCCTCTCCCCATCCTTCTAAATGTTCTATCCACTTTTTCTGTTACCTACTGCCACAACACCATTAAAATAAACAATTTATTAAGTGAAGGAATAAAGAAATTATGCATTTAATCCTCTCTTTCCTCTGTGTGCTAACTGCTAGTATGGATGAAACTTCTGAGAATGCCACCTTTTTCCACTCCCTTCCTGGTCCTGCTTGATGGTACCTTAGCTATCAATTTTGAAAGATTAGTGCTGTCTATATGCACCTCAAAATTTGTCTGTTCCCTGCTTGGTGATCATTTTGTTCAGTTCCTCCAAAGTTGTACTCGGTCTAACCCTCATTTCACAGAAATGTGGTCTGCCATTTCTCATTTGCCTAAACTCTTTGATCCCCTTTGTGACCGGGTGTCCAATCATTGAAGTTCTTTCCTTTCCTCACAGTGGCACTCCTCCCTTTTGCCTCCTGCCAAATACCACTACCCCTCCTATCTGCAACATTTGGACAATTACAATTCTCAGACTTCCTTAATGTATTTGCAGCTTGCCTTCCTCAAGTTATGGAAAGTCTGGCAGTTCAATGGATTAAGACTCTAATCTCTTAATGAGCTTCTTCCTGTAGTCAAATGCACAGAGTTTAATTCTTCCTAGCTCCATTTGAATACTATGTGACTCTGATCAAATTACTTAACCTGATGATGCCCCTACAACTTGTTACACAAAATATGTATTTTTCTGAGCAAAAACTATGACACTCTAATTAGTGGTATTGTTGACTAATTGTAATATATTTACCTTAAATGAATTTTCTGTATTAATCCTTCTAGAGGGAAGTTGTCTGTATCCTTGCCTGCAAATTCACACACACACACACACACACACACACACACACACACACACACACACACACACACACACACACACACACACACACACACAAAACACTTGAAAACACAAACTTAAGGAAAGTGTCATGCTGCTCAATTCAAATCTCAGTCTATTAGATATCTGAGCTCAGTTCAAGTCAAGGGATTCAAAACTGAGATGAGTTTCCATACCACATTTAGCTGACTCTGAAAGTGTGCATGTGTATTAATGTTTATCTCCTGTGTGAACTGAACTCTGCTCAGCACAAATCTCCCACTTGAGATGTACTTCAGCTTCTGGCAGAACTCTCATGAGTGCTGACACTGTATTATCTTCTTACTTCCATGTATGCTGACTGATGCTGTGTTAATGTTTATATCCTGTGATGACTTTTACTCTTTTGGAAGTAGCATTTTTTTTTCTGTCCAGACTGGGCCCACCAGCTGCTACCAGGCCCTAAACAAATGCCTAGGTTACCCTGTTCTGGATCTGGCCCTGCATATATACAAGTAAGCAATACAAAATCACATTAATCTATCAATCTCTGTGGTGTGTGTGTGTGTGTGTGTGTGTGTGTGTGTGTGTGTGTGTGTGTGTGTGTGTGTGTGTGTGTATACATATGTACATATTTGTATACAGCAGTATTTCAGTTTGTTGACTATTGCTTTTTCTGGCAATGTGTAGTGCTGTTTTATTTTTATTACTGACACCAGTCTTTACAGAGTGCAGAGTTTATTCAATATCAGAATGTCGATGGTTGGGATTGCGTAGTGTACTTACTTTGAGTTTCAGTAAGTGGGTGCATGTATACATGATGAAACTTTTGGATATTCTAACATTTTCAGCATTTGAGGTGGGAATGTGTGTACAAATGTTTGTGGATTAGAGTTAGACTAAGGGCTAGATAAGGGCGGTAGTTTTTTTGTTATGTAAGAAAAGTGTGTGTCAGTGACTAATATAGTGATGCTGTATCAAAAAGGGTGTTTTAGAAGGTACTTTGTAGGGCTGAGGCAGGGACTGAAGTAGTGTTAAGGTTAGCTCCCAGGAGTAAGGTGGTTCAGTGTCCTAATTCATGTATTTTATCTTTAACCCTAACCCCAAGCATATAGCTTACCTTAAAGTCCCCCACCCATTCATACTCTTATGTGTTTCCCCTGATCACAACCCTGTCCCTAATGTCAGCCTTACACACAACCTTACAAAAATTCTTTCCCTAACAGTATTATTATTCAAAGTTTGCCTGTTACTGTTAGTTTTTTTCTAAGTTTATCAAATGGAAAAGAATAGATTTTGTTGTTATGGTTTAGTTAGTTGAGTGTCAATATTTTAATTTTCAATAAAAATATTGATGTGCATAAGTTTATGTAGTTATCACAGATATTTCTGCATGCTAATTTACATACACACACATTTATATATAGCAGAATATTAGTCTAACTGCACTAACTGGTTATTTTAAGTCTTGCTAATGACTCATGATCAGAATCAAACTCTATACCTTGTGACTATAAGGTGAAGACCTTAACCATTGTGCCAGTTCATCTCTTTAAATTTAGCTCACTTGAAATCTATACAGGTGTGTGCCACTTAACATCTTTCTGCACAACATCTGACTGTATGTATGTGTGTACTGTACTAAGCATACGTAAATGCGGACAGACATTGTGCAGAAGGATATTAAGCAAAGCATAATGTAAAGAATATGGTGTTTGCTTAATGTCCTTGTCACTTAACATTCTATGGGATAGAACCTATTCTGGACATTAAGCGGCACACAGCTGTATCTATATTTGCAAATACTGACAGGAATAAATGTCAGCATTCTTTACACTGACCGCATTCTGGTGAATCACAAGTCATGAAATCACCAAAATATGCTGTAGCATGGGTCCTGCAGGGACGCAGGTAGCCATCTATCTGCATTTTATCATCTGACTAAAAGGGAGTTGACTAAGATTTTGATGAATCATGTTACTACAAAATGGACATTCAGTACTTTGAACACCATCTATATATATGGTTCTCAAGTGGTTGAGTGGTTCTCAAGTTTCCTTAGACTTTGACCCGCAGGCTGTACAGATTAAAAAAATGTAGTACATTTAATCCTGTTTTAAACAGCACACTAGCTACGTTTTTGAGTCTGTGAAAAGGACTTTAGACATTTGGCAGCTCACAGTTCAGCAGACAAATGGTTTAATCTGTCCCAAGCAGAATTGCAAGTGCTTCATTCCCTTTCTGCTGACACATCTCTAAGAATTATGAAAGCAGATAAGGGGACTGGGATAGTGTTAATGGAGCAATTGGAATATGTTTCTAAAATGGAGAATGACCTAAATAATTGTGACTATTACAGAACTGTGTCTGTTGAACTTGTCCAAGGGCAGTTTAAGCTGATTGACCAGATGCTTGATTCCTTACAGAAAGACCAGTACATTTCTCTGGAAGAGCAACTTTTCTTGTCTGTGCCTAATCCTAGCCTAGATAAATGTTTTGCCATTCGTAAAGTACATAAGGATATGCTAAATCTGCCTGTTACGAAACGATACCAAAACCAAGTGTATCCAAGGAAATGCCAGGATCCAAGCTCAGTTCAATTCTCTTTATTTAAAACACGAATACAGCTGATGGTTTAGCGCTTTCATCTACGTACAAAGACTTCATCAGAACACACTAGTTAAAAACCAGAACCCTTTTATATTGTAAAAGCCCGCCTTTTACTTGCTGCATTAATTAATTAATCAATTATCCACACTTGTTACCCTAAACGATCGTAACGATCCCAAGCAATCGTAGGTTAAAAAATAGAATTTACGATCATATGTATTGCATCAGGAAACAGGACTGTAACAACGCACTATATCGTCATTTAGTTAATAGTTCTGAATGAAGTGGTTTCAAGTTTGCTATTCTTGAAGTAATATTACCTAACCCCAGAGGTGGTAACATTAAAGCTGTGGTTGGAGAAAGGGAGATTAAGTGGCAGATTAGGCTCAATGCAGCCTGTCTGCCTGGACTTAATGAAGTCATCCCTACCAAGCCACTTATTAGAAGTTGAATTATTCAGTATTCACAATTCTCTGCACTATTATTTATTATTATGTATTTTGTTAATTCAACATTTTTATGTTTTCTTATGTCTTACGTACACATGAAATTCTTTATATATATCTAAACGTTAGGAGTGTATTAACTAAAGTTTTTTTAGGAAATATGTTTTATTTCACAATTTTATTTATTTATTTCATAATTTTTTGGATTTTATATGTCGAGCACATTTAGTGAGTGAATTTTTGGTTACATTATCTTGTGACAGTTAGGATACATTTTAACTAGTTGGAAGAAGGGTAGATAGTATGCTATTTATGTTACTTTTGGGAATATTTTCCTGTGTTTTGTGTGGTAATGGGATTGACAGGAACTGCCTAATATGGTTCATTTAGGGTAACAAGCGTGGATAATTGATTAATTAATGCAGCAAGCATAAGGTGGGCTTTTACAATATAAAAGGGTTTTGGTTTTAAACTTGTGTGTTCTGATGAAGTCTTTGTACGTAGATGAAAGCTCTTAACCATCAGCTGTATTCGTGGTTTTAATAAAGAGAATTAAACTGTGCTTGGATCCTGGCGTTTTCTTGGATACACTTGGTTCTGGTATCGTTTTGTAGGTTTGTTGGATTCCAGGGATTTTGCTGTTAAAATCTGCCTGTTAGGCATAGTATATCTAATAAGCGCACCAAAACTGAAAAAATCTCAGAATATATTGACTGCTGCCTTACTCCAGTTGTGCAAAAGACACCCTTCTATATCAGGGATTCTTCGGCATTTTTATATTTGTTATTTGAGGGTAGTTTGGATCTGGATCATTGTATTTTTATGACACTAGACATTGTGTCTCTATACATGAATATCCCACACAGGGAAGGGAAGGAATTTGTTAAAAAGTATCTACAGAAATATGCTACCTTCCACCAGTCTAAAATAATGTGTTTGACTGCTTTAATTGACACTTTGTGTAATAATTTCTTTCACTTTAATGGGAAGCTTTATCAGCAAATTAAAGGTGTTGTTATGGGCTCTAAAATGGCCCCAGCATATGCAAATCTTGTGCTGGCTACCTGCTAAGTTGAGACACTCATTCATATGCCAGGGTTTGAGTACACTCGATTATACCACAGATATATTGATGATGTGTTTTTAGCTTGGACTGGCACACTGACACAACTGGATTCATTCATTCAGTCTATTAACAACAGCATTTTTCTTATGTTTGTTAAATCTGGTTGTGGTAATAATGTTTCTTTTTGGACACTGGTGTTTTCATTGATGCTGTTAATAGATGCCTGGTTTCTAATATTTTCAGAAAAGACACTTACAGAAATAATTTCTTGGATTTCACTAGCCAGCATCCATTTCATATGAAGAGAAATGTAATTAAGGGCCAGTTCATCAGGTTGTCACGATTAGTTAGTGATGATGAGTTGTATAAGAAAGAATGTAATTCTTTATGTGAATTGTTTCTGCAAAAATATTACCCCCACACCTTAATTCAGACTGTAACTAAAGAGGTCTCTGATGCTAGATACCTCAGATTTCAGCCGATTTTAAAATTTGGTTTCATACCGAAACAACAAGCATCTGATAACACTGCTGCTAACAGAACGTTTAAGTTTTCCGATACCCATTAGCTGGGACATGCAGTCTATTAGAAATATTGTAGATAGAAATTGGAACATTGTTACTAGCTCGGATGATTTGGCTGCTGTCCTAGGGAGCCAACCTTTGTTCACATATAAGAAAACAAACACTATTAGGTCCTTGGTTGAGAACAGAGACACTGCCTTTTCTATTGATTGAGTTTGCAATGCTACTGAACCTAAAGGTATGTTCCCATGTGGAAAATGTGTTTGCTGTCAATATATACTTACTGGAGCCAGCTTCACTTTCAGACATAATGGTTTTACTGTGTCCTTTCCCTTACACTATGACTGCAACAGTAAGAACATAGTGTACGCGGCTGTGTGTGAGACTTGCTATTACTTTTATATTGGAAAAACTGGCTGCACATTGTTTGGAAGAGCATTTTGGTGCTATTAGAGCTAAAGACTGCAGCAATGCTTTAGCAGGACATGCTTTATCCTACACTATTTTATCTAAATTCAGTTTTATTATCTTGGCGCAGGTTGAGTTATTTTTTGGAGACTATGGCACCTTATTAGAAGTGAAAGAATTGAAATGGCAACTACGAATGGGAGTGAACTATGCACCAGGACTTAACAACATTTTGAACTTGAAGTGTGTCTTGCGACGGCAAGACTGTTTCCATTTTCTATATTTATTTTTCTGTAGAATTGTTGGAATTTATACAGGCCATAGACATTTTCTTTGTTTAACTTATATGTCGTTTGTACAGCTTCACCATGAAACCATTGGATTGCATCTGTGCAACAGACTTATTGAATATGCATTAGTCATACTATCTCCTGATTTAGGATTGGTTACTGTAACCTAAGTTGGGTGTTAAGTTTCAATTTTATTACATTTTATTACCCTTTGTTCATTATTTAACTCTGCACCACTGTAAATTTCTTGCTTTCTGATGGAGTTCCAGGATATTTAAGGAATGAAAGTGCTAAAAAACACCAGTTCATGTGTTGTGTTTTTTGTCCGTATGCCTTAGAAGTTTTTTTAAGTGTAATATATATATATATATATATATATATATATATATATATATATATATATATATATATATCTATATATATATATATATCATTCACTCCAAAGGAGCTCAGGAAGTTTGCACCATAACTTCCAATGTTCCACTGGGCGGAGCCTAAGCCTTTTGACAGAATCAAATAATGTCCTCATATTTTAAACAAATCTTCATATTTGTGGAACCATAGGGTTTATGTAAGGAGTATAAATGGGAAACTCTTCAGCACAGACTATTTTTATAGTGGTAGTATTCTTTAGTTTCTGGGTCTTAAACCAAATTTTACAAGTCGCAGTAAACATAATAACTATTACATTTGTAATATTTTGTAAACAACTTACAATATCTCAGCAACCACTCAAGTTACACACATACTATTATTATTTATCTAACTTGAGGGCTTTCATAAGAGGCTAAGGAGTTCTGTCTGTGTTACTTGGTTGTTGAGATATTTCGAAAAATTTAAAATATGTATCTATATAAATATCATAGAAACAACAGTTAATATCTATCTATATAAATATCATAGAAACAACAGTTAATATCTATTTACCTACACTAGACAGAGGTTGAATATTAATATAGTTGAGTTTGACATTGTGTAAGCTTGAAGATTAAATCTTTTAAAACCTTGTTACATAGCATGGTTTTGGATTTATTGATGCAAATGTGAACAAGCAATATTTGATGCCTAGAGGCATCAGTAGGAGTTAACTGCAGATGCACCTGGAGGCGTCACTCAGATGTAATTATATATATATATATATATATATATATATATATATATATATATATATATATATATATATATGTAGAGAGAGAGAGAGAGAGCATAAGTACAAATATAAAAGGTTTGAGGTTCTCAATAGGCATTTAGAGAAAGAAGTTTTATATATCATATGAAACTTCAGCACTCAAAAATATCCTAAATATTAACCTATTAATAGCCCCAACAAATAGCAAAACTGCAGACTGCATTCACTAATAGAGGTTTAAGTGCCACTCATTTTGAGGAACAGTTCATTTTGAGGCTTAACAATTACATAAATCTATAGTGTTTTACACTGAATGCAGTTTTCACACATTCAGTGTTATTTTTTTAAAGAAATATCTATGGCAAAATATGAATCTGAGTGTTTTGGTCACGTTGACTAATGTCGCCAAATGGGCATGGGTACTTCCTGGTGATAAGTGAGTTAAAGACCTGGCCTGATCTGTTCTACACCAGGGACTTATGCTAAAGGTGGGAAAGGAGTGTGTGTGTCTGCCATAAAACCCAGCAGCTCTGGGTCAATAAGCTACTGGCCGGCTAGTGTCCAGTTGCCCAGATTGGATTACCTGAGATAGCTCTTTTGATCAAAAGCTGGATGTAAAACCAATCAACCTGCTAAACACTATGAATTGTTACACTCAATTTAGGTTCACTGGCAGGAATCAGCTTGGAAGTACATAACCTGATGATAAGGAGGAAACTGGACATCCTATATATCCAGGAGACAAGATGGACGGGAAGTACAGCAAAGCCACTTGCTTTGGGATCCACAGCCCACTACTCAGAAGGAGGACAGGCTATAAATGGTGTGGGAATTGTGGTTAGGGAGAGGCTTCAGAAGACAGTGAGGGATGTTATCAGAATTAGTGACAAAGTCATGGCAATCAGACTCCAAACCAATGATAAGACAGTATTCATAATTTCAGCCGACACTCCACAGCAGGATTACAATAGCGAGGAAAAGAGTGTATTCAGGCAGCAGTTGCAGGACCTACTAGATAAGACATGACAACATGAATTGGTGTTAACAACTGGTAATCTGAATGCACATATCGGGACAGACAGAACAGGATACGAGGACTGCCCGGGTCCACATGGGTGGAACAACAGGAATAAATAAGGACAGGCCATTCTAGACTTCTGTCTGGCAAATGGCTTGATATTAGCCAACACATGGTTTAGAAATAGAGACAGTCAAAAGTCTGCATACAAGAGTGGTCAACATGCAACTCAGGTAGACTTCCTCATAGTAAGGAAAGAGCACTGGAGTAGAATCAGCAATTGCAAATTCATCCACAGTGAAACAGCTGGCTTACAGTATAGAGCACTGGTTGCCACAATCAGTTGAAAGCAGTGGTCAGAGAAGACTCTAAGGTCAACAGAGACCAGGCTGAAAACCTGGAAGTTGACTGGAGAGAAAGAACAGTTGAAGGAATTACTCAGAGCTCTAGCTTCTCATGAAGAAGAGGAAATGGGTGAAGCTGAGGAAGAATGGCAGCACCTCAAAACATCATATGTAAGGGTTACACAACAGATATGTGCTTGAGCCAGGTATGGAAATAAAC
>NC_056732.1:1712477705-1712610205 GCF_019279795.1 Protopterus annectens
CCTTTTCCTCACTGTAGTGCGACCCTGGTGTTAGTATATATAGTTAGGGCGGGTGTGGAGGGCACCGTATGTATATATTATTATCAAGAACAGTAATATATTGCAATTACATGTATCCATGTATATAATTCAAAATATTTAAAGTATGTGGGGGGCTACACCCCACATATGGGGGCGGTGCCCCCATGGTGGGGCACCCCCTAACTATATATACTAGTGGGGAAAATGCCATCTACAACTTTCGGTGAAATGTGTTTCGGTGAATTGTGTTTTCGATTAAATGTGTTTTCGGTGAAAAGTGCACGGTAAAATGTGTTTCAGTGAAATGTGCTTTCTGTGAATAGTAGTAGATCCATATATATATATATATATAAACCAATTACCGCCCCATAGCGATTCTCTCTCCACTCTCCAAAATACTAGAGAGATGCATACACTCTCAGGTCTCAGACTACCTCCTTACTAATAACCTCCTTTCCAGTACTCAGCATGGTTTCGGACCAAACCATAGCACCACCACTGCCTTACTCTCCTTTACTAACACTATCCTTCAGCATAAAAACAATGGCTATCTCTCCTCTGCTGCTTTCCTAGACCTATCTAAAGCATTTGACATGGTCCCACACAAACAACTTATCTCTGTCCTCAATAACCTATCCTTCTCACAATCAGTCACCAACTGGATTCAGAGGTACCTTTCTGACCGCCAAAAATCCGTTGTACGGCAAAATGACATATCTCCCCAACTACCTGTCTCCATAGGGGTTCCCCAAGGATCCATCATTGGACCCCTACTCTTCTCTGTTTACACCAGTAATCTAGCCTCTGCCACCAAACATGGCACACTCATACAATACGCAGATGACTCAACCATCATCTGCTCAGCCCAGTCCCTACCAAAACTGCAAAAAGTCACACAGGAAGCCTTTTCCTCTGTTGAAACTTGGTTACCTGATGCCCAATTAATACTCAACCCAAACAAAACTAAACTACTCATCTTCCAACCCACCAAACATACTCAAAACAACTCTCACTTTAACATCACAGCAAAAGACAACACCACTATATACCCAACTGAGCACACCAAATTGCTAGGAGTGGAAATAGACAATAAACTAAAATTTGACATTCACATATCCATGACCATAAAATAAGTCCACAAAAAACTAGGAGCGTTATACAGAAATAAGCAATTTCTCACCAAAGCAGCAAAGATTTTAATAGCAAATTCCCACCTTATCTTCACCCTACTTTATGCCTCTCCAACATACACCAACCTAAGGCAATGCGATCTAAACAAGCTAGAGACCTGCTACAACAAAATTGCCAAATTCGCCACAGGGGCATCCTACCATAGTCACCACTGTCTCTC
The DNA here is from genome assembly GCF_019279795.1 of Protopterus annectens. NCBI lineage: Eukaryota > Metazoa > Chordata > Ceratodontiformes > Protopteridae > Protopterus > Protopterus annectens. The sequence goes on from NC_056732.1 coordinate 1,712,479,078, forward strand.
ACTTGCTGAACTAGGCTGGCTTGAACTCCCTCACCTCCTTCAGTTGTATCAACTCTCACTCGCCCACAAACCAGTAAACCATCCACTAAATGTCCCATCCCTCCAGAATTTACTCCAACCCTATTGCACCACCAGACTACAAAGATCCAGCAACAAAAATCACTTGCAGATCACTAAAGCCAATAACTCTGCTGGTGAAGCACTATTCTCTTGCACCATAGCCAAATTATGAAACTCCCTTCCACCCACAATTACCTCCGTACCATCATGCACCCACTTCAAAACTTTATCAAAAGTGCACCTAAAAACATGCTTGCTATGCCCTTGCAACTCCCACTCTAATATCATTCACCCCATCCAACCACTACCTTTCTTTCCACTCCACTAACTACCTTGATTATAGCAAGCTCAGATGCTCATAAGCCTAGTACTTACTATACAAAAGGAACTTCTCATTGTAACATTTGTTAATGTCTGTTATGTACTTCACAGATAAAGATTCTAGTTGTCTACTGATGTACTATGTTCTTCATCTATAAATATGTTGTAAGTAATTGCTATGTTAAATTGTTAATCGCTATGTAATCCAATGTAACTACTGTCTGTTTATTTTAACTGTGGAGCTTTTCTTCCCGGACCTCCACTGAAAATGGACCTACGTCCAGTCGGACACTCCCGGTCAACAAATTTAAATAAATAAATAAATTATATATATATATATATATATATATATATATATATATATATATATATATATATATATACACATAATGATGATGTGACTAGTTAAGCTTGGTGTGTGGAGAGGAACTGCAGAACACACAGCTTGTATATGTGTATGTTACTCCAGTGGAGTGGTCATTTCTATACACTAACCATGCATGCATTTAAATGACATGTATATTGTAAATGTGACATCATACTATAGATATGTCATCCATTGCAGGCATGGTGATACTGCCACTGATGACATCTGATGGCCAATCATTCCACTAAAGGTAGTGTGTCTTACTGCAGACATGGTGATACTGCCACTGATGACATCTGATGGCCAGCCCTTCCACTAAATGTAGTGTGTCTTACTGCAGGCATGGTGATAGTGCCATGATGACAGCTGATGGCCAATCATTGTACTAAACTTAGTGTATCTTACTGCAGGCATGGTGATACTGTCACTGATGACAGCTGATGGCCAGTCATTCCACTAAACATAGTGTGTCTTTCTGCAGGCATGGTGATACTGCCACTGATGATAGCTGATGGCCAATCATTCCACTAAAGTTAGTGTGTCTTACTGCAGGCATGGTGATGCTGCCACTGATGACATCTGATGGCCAATCATTCCACTAAAGGTAGTGTGTCTTACTCCAGGCATGGTGATACTGCCACTGATGACATCTGATGGCCAATCATTCCACTAAAGGTAGTGTGTCTTACTGCAGGCATGGTGATACTGCCACTGATGACATCTGATGGCCAATCATTCCACTAAAGGTAGTGTGTCTTACTCCCAAGATAAACAGTACACTAGAGCATTTTTTGTGATAACATCACACTATATACATATATAATCCTCTTCATTAGCATGACGTGCATTTGAATAAGTATGAGGTGGATTGGAAAAAGTATATTTTGTCATATGTTAATTCTGGGGTATGTGAACATGAAAACACAAGAGGTTTTTGTACAATATGACACCAAACAGCTAGAACAACTGATTTTCTTTAAGCAATCATTCTCTGTATGGTTTTGTAAGGCTTTTTGCATTAAATGTTACTGCACGGTTAAATAACTTTTTCCAGACCCATGCCATTGAGTTTCTAAAAGGTGGCATCTCCGAATGAATTGTGAATTCAGACAGAAGAAACAAGAATGCTTCTCATGTTGTATCATAGAGGAAATCATATGTGAAACAAAAATGCTTATAATATACCTTAGTTTTGAAATCCAACAAGTTCAGTTTATTCAGGACACCTTAATATTGTTTTGGTCTGTACAAAGCCTTCTGGCCTCCTATACAATGATGGTTTAATCTACTGCTAGATTGTTCTACTATTTAAACTACTTCAACAGGTTTTCTTCCTATTTCCAGCAGGATGACAATCACCCCCTATACCTCATAAAGTCTCACTGCTCAAAAGACCATCCAACAATTTACTGCTTTAGTTATTTAATCTGTTAACTGGGTGAGTGGACTGGTTTACAGACCCTTTTCTGCAGCAGCCCAGGCTCAACTGTAGACCAAATAAAACTGAAAATAATTGCAATGAAATCATAAATATTGTACATAGTACAGGCAGTCAATTTCATGCCAGGTAACAAAAAACTCAGTCATGGTGAAATTAACAATACATATACAAATATAAATGAATAGGAAGACACAGAGACAGCTGATATAGCCATTTCAAAACTTTTACTGCAGGGCAACAAAACACAAGCACTTTCACCAAACAGGCATCATCAGGTGTATTACAAAAGCACTAACAAACACACCCCTATTTATACATCAAATGTCACATGATACACATTCAAATTTAAAACCAAAAGTTTAAAGACACAACACATATAAAAGACATATAAATTTAATTTAAAAACATACATAAATAATACATACTAAAACTATACTTTAATACTAGTAACTACCTTCTTAGGGGTCTCTTCTTTAATTTAGGTACTAATAGAACTGATTCATTAAGCCCATGTCCTACATCAACCCTAAACCTCACTATTCATGAGGATTCCAAATCTTCGGTCTTAGCACGTATATCACCCTGCCTCACATTCTCATAAACCCTAGCAATTACTAAAAATTTAAAGCCATGACTAGAGTCAGTACTCAAAACTTGCTTCGCCAGTGTACTAACCACATTGCCTTTATTCATATGGTAGATATGTTCTCTTATGCGTTCTCTGAAGGGACGGTCAGTCTTACCTATGTATAACTTTTTGCATACAACGCAGTAAGTTAAATAAACAATATGTGAGGTATCACATGTAGCTGCTGTTGTGAAATTATAACATCTGCCTTGGTCAGGATGTTCAAATTTGCAACTGCTGTCAATATCTACACACCAGTTGCAATGACCACATGGTTTAGTTCCAACTAAATGAGAATTCCTATTAGCATCCTTTGGGTAACACAACCTACTTCTATGTGACCAACTGTTCTTATATAAAAAACACGGCACTTCAGGTATGTGCCTAGAGATATCATTATCTGTTCTAAGGACACCCCAGTGTTTTTTAATGATATCCTTGTAACAATCTACATCACTAGTAAAAGTAACTTTAAACCTCAAACCAGTGTTATACTTACTTTCTCGCCTCCTAACAAACTCACTATTACCTGTAGAAAAATATGGTCTAGCTTCATTCATCCTTTTATCAAAAACCTTAACTGCGTTGTTTTGGATAAGATATTCCTCATAACCTCTCTCCTTCAAAGTCATCTTCACGTTATCAACTTCACCAATAAAATCACTATCCCTAGCATTTAATCTTGAAGCTCTATAAAACTGGTTGGAAGCCACACTTCTAAAAACATAAGGAGGATGAAGACTGTCCCTATGTAATAGATGATTCACATGACAGTCTTTGCTGTGCAACTTAGTGTAAATAACACCAGTTTCATCCTTAATGACAGAAACATCTAAGAAATCCACCGCTAATTCTGAGGAGTGAGATGTAACCTTCAAATAACAGGTACTACTATTCACATATTCCATAAAGGAAGCAAATATATCAAGGTCTCCCCTCCACAAAATAAATAGTTCATCCACAAATCTAAGAAAAAACAGAACATGTTCATTGAATGGCCCATTAAATGTATGGTCATACTCCCAAACGACCAGAACAGCATTGGCGTAGCTATTGGCACAAGAAGTGCCCATAGCCACACCATTGCATTGCTTGTATATTTGCTCACCAAAAGCAAAGATATTGTGCTCAAGCACAATCTCCAACAGTTTCACCAACAATTGAACCTTGTTAGGGGTGTAATCTGTAAACCACTGCAAAAATTGAGTCACTTTATTAAGGCCATCTAAATTGGGTATAACAGTAAATAAAGATACCACATCCATAGTAACAAAAACCACATCATCATTCAAACTATTAAAGACATATTCATGCAAGTCTCTAAGAAAATGTTCGGTGTCCCTTAATACATGTGTTAATTTATTAATACCCGGTCTGAAATGTTTCTCTATATACATAGAGATAGTCTTAGTGCACCAATTTCTACCAGAAACAATAGGTCTAAGTGGTGGATCAGACCCATCTTTGTGTACCTTCGGGAGATCTAGTGTAACAGGAACAGTAGGTTTATTTATATAAAAATATTCCAAAAGACGACTATCAAAAAGATTCATATCAAACATACATTTAAGTAAAATCTGCACATCATGTATAATTGTATTGACTTGAATGTGAGTTAATTTCTCATAAAATAACTCATCATTTAGCAATGCCTGCATTTTAAACACTTACCAGGTCCTATCTAATACCACTATTGGTCCGCCTTCATCCACGGGCCTGATAACGATATCAGTATTGCTCTCCAACCCCTTCAGCGCATTGAACTCATCTTTAGAAAGATTTTACTTCTTCTTCTAACAAGCATGCTTATTAGTATTAACCTCATTCAAAGCATACACATCTTGTATGATTAACTTCTCAAATGCAGTAATAAGAGGATTAGTTTTAGGTAAGAACAAGCTGGGCTTAGAAAAAATGTTACTTTCTACATTAGCAACACTTTCAGAATTATTAAACATTACTTTCAACCCCAAATTCCTAGCAAATAATTTAATATCAAAAATGGCATCCATAAAATTAGTACAAGTAGAGGGTATAAATGATAACGCTTTACCTAAAACTCTCAGTTCATAAGGCGTCAAAGTTATACTGGATAAGTTCAACACTAGTCCTTCTTGGTGTTCAAAAATGTCTTTTTTATTGTATTCTGCGTACTCACAGTTCCTTCCATCTTTCGTTTGTTGCGGCTCCAACTCAGCCCTCGTTGGTGTTCTGTCAGCCATTGAAAAGTTTGCTCCTTCACCGGTAGTGGAAAATTGAGGTTGTATTGCTCATTGAGGCAGAAAAAACAACCATCAGTATCATTACTGCTGCCAGAGATAGATTTCTCTACTACCCCTGACCTATGCACTTGTGCATTCGTGGTTACAATATTCTTTCAAGCTCCTAGCTCCTTTACCAAAGTAACTTCACCTATTAATGGGGAAACACTTTGTATCTCTTCTGAGCATCGATTCGTTTCAACACATGGATCTGACGAAAGAACAACACCGCCTCCTGGTGGACCATCATTGGTACTACGTTGTTGCCAAGATCGCTCAGTCTCTTTTTCAAAACTCTCTCTAGGCCATACAAAGACATTCCCCAGTTGAAAATCATTACTATCTCAACAGATCTTACTAATTTTAGCTTTTGGTAGTTTGGACTCATATATTGAAAGGGAATCAAACATCTCTTTCATATACTGCTCTAAAACAGACTCAGAAAAAGTTTTTACAAGCTCAGAATATTTGTCATTGACCACTTTGGTTAAATTAGTGATTTCCCTTTCTGCCGATTGTATTAGTAGTTTCAAATAACTTAAACTCATCTGAATGTTAATTTTTTGCCATTCCTTCAAGAGCAGACTATCACCATTAACATTAGATGGCATTTTCAAGACTCGAAGGCCTCTAGGTATAATCTGCTCAGTTAAACATACCTCCAGGTGATATTTTTGATACTGACATCTCTTTAACTTGTATAAATCTTTTTCCACAGCAAAGAGCCCAGTCTTAAGGACAATTATGTCCACAGAGGTGGCTAAATTGTCAGAGTCCCCAGAGGGTTGCATCCTAGAACCAGCTAATGAATTAACAGTCTTAGTAACATTCATTAAAAAACTTGCCATCCTTCTTCCAACAGGGTTAACATTAACAGAGTCAGTGTCAATCTCAGTTATTTCATCAGCCATAACTGTGAGCCTTGTGGTAGTATAAATCAATACAACTAATAAAACTACAAAAACTACTACCACTATGAAAGGCTCACTTACTGTGTCCAAAATAAAAATCCCAGCAACAAACGAATAGGAAGACACAGAAACAGCTGATATATCCAGTTCAGATCTTTTACTGCAGTGCAACAAAACACAAGCGCTTTCACCATACAGGCATCATCAGGTGTATTACAAAAGCACTAACAAACACACTCCTATTTATACATCAAATGTCACATGATACACATTCAAATTTAAAACCAAAAGTTTAAAGACACAACACATATAAAAGACATATAAATTTAATTTAAAAACATACATATACAGATATGGTAGTTAACATTACATTTCAGCATACACCTCGGTATTTTAGTGGAAATGTGTTTTAAAATCACATCATTACTTAAAAATAATGTTACAGTACATTCTAGTGGTCAGAGTTGCATGCCCTGCGCCATAAAATAAGTTGGTATAGATAGTTTATCAAACGTGAATTGCGTGCCCATCTCAGTTTACAGTTTTGTAATCTCAGATTAGATTCCTTATAACAATTGCAGTAATATTATTTTTCTGTCTGTCTTTGCTTCAGATAGCAGAAAGGCTACAAAGCCTCTGTTTCTGATAATACAAATTCCAAGACCAAGGAATATTAGATCTAGAGAAAAGAATGTGCAGTGATGCCTGATGTTTTAATGCAGCTAATCTAGCATCACCAAATGCATCTTTTATATAAGGACATTTAAGATCAGCTACAAGCAATGTTAATTGTGATTCGCAGAGCAGACCTGAAATGTGAGTTTCCTGATTTCTTTAATTAACTGTACATGCTTACATATGTACTCTGTAACTTGTCTTAGAAGCAGAGTCACTATTTTTACAAGGTCAAATGTGTTAACATATATTGTTTTACTAAACATGCACTTTGCAAGCAATAATGACAGAGGGTGTATAACTCTGTAAATAACGCCTGCAGGGATGTTCTGAGGTCTGAAGCTGCAGGCATCTAGACAGTCTCTCTCTCTCTCTCTCTCTGTCACAAATGAGTGAGTGTGTGTGCATGTATATATACACACGCACACACACACACACACACACACACACACACACACACACACACACACACACACACACACACACACACACACACACACACAAGTGCCTTAATACCTGCCATTAGAAGTTTTATACCTCTATACCTTTTGATTGTCCAGATTTTCACAGAATGTCCACTTTTTTTTGCCTCACTTCTTTTTGTTTCTCATAAAATTGGTGGTTTGATGGCAAGTCACTGGAGTTGAAGCTACTAAAAAACAAGTTATATTTGAGTTTCAGACTTTCATGTGTGTCATAAAATGCATGTTAACATATTTCCCATTATTATAGCAACTTACTAGTTTTATAAGAACAATATTTAAAAATTGTCCCTAGTTTTGCAACATTTTTCCTGCACCAACTCACTGAAAAAGGCATTACTGATGGCAAACTGCCTTGGTTCAAAACCTACTTCACTAACCATCGCTTGTTATTGAATTTCAGTTCATCAATCTTTACATCATTTCCTCTGCAGAAAGGTGTCTCCTAAGGATCTATTCTGGTACTTCTCTTTTCTGTTTACATTACAAACTTTTTTGGACTAACCCCCACATCTCACATCTTCTTCTACTGCTTTATGCTGATGATATGGCCCTGTTCTGTCCTAACCACTCTGTCTGTTCAGGTTGATTTTCATGTCTTTAGTCAATGGGTCAATGTAAAGCAATTGCTCCTAAACTGCTTTAGAATCAAACACTGCTTTTTGGCTCTAGGCAAAAGTTCACTTCTATCTACACGCCTCTAAAATCCTCACTCATTTTAATAATGCTTTTGAAAGTGCCATCTCATTCAAATACCCAAGGATTTGGTTGGACCCTTTCTGAAATTTCAAATTCCAGCTGGACTACACACGCAAAAAAAAAAAAAAAAAAATCAACTCTCTTCTATTCTGGGCGAATATGATCTCCTCTTTTCAATCCAGACCCAGTAGAAATGCCAGAGGTAAAGATATGTTACTGGCTCAGCTAGAATTTTGTCTCCCTTTAATTGCTGCAGCCTCTAAAAAAATGTATGCACCACTCAGTACACCTCAAATATCATTTGGAGATTCATCACTCTCTCCTCAAGAGATGGACACCACAGGAAAAACACTGAAAAAGCTAACTGGCTACATGGGAAACATCATGCTGGCTTTGTACTTGCCTCTCAAACTATTTACACCTTGCCCTGTTTGCTAGCAGATTATTCAGAGATTTGCCTGCAGGACCAGAGTGAATAGAATATGAAATGTAAAAAAAAATGTAAGGGATTGGAAAAAATATTTTTAAAGAGTTTGAATGAATGGTTAAATGAAAGTTTTATATATAATGAATTATGTAGTAGAATACTTAAATTCATATGGAAGAAGGAAGATAGAAGACAATTAAAAAATGGTGACAGATAACACTGAATAATAATAATGATTATAAGATCTTTATAAAAATAGGGTTCCTATTAGATGTTCAACAGCTGAGGCTGTTGAATGCTTAATTATTGACATCTAAGTGTCGAAACTTTAAAATCATGAACGGCCACGTATGCAAATTCTTTCCTCGGGAAAGAATTTGTTTGGCCATTATTTATTGGGGTTTTGCCCTTTCCCCAATGTAGAGAGATCTCAGAGTTGGTATATTTAGTTAGCAGGGTGTGGAGGGTGAAGCCTCCCACTATGTTTGGGTTCAGGAGTTTATTTTTTTTCGAGACGACCTAGTGAATTCTTTCCAAGGAAAAAAAATGTCCATTCACAATTTTGAGGTTTCGACCATTAGGTGTTGATGCTTAGATATTCAACAACCTAAGCTGTCAGACATTTAATATAGACCAATACAAATAATACAGACAAAATTTGAAATTAAAATGGAAAATATTATGGAAGATAGTACACACAATATAAAGGGTAAGGGTTGTCAAGAATTAGTAATGACAGAGAAATTGTGGATGACATAACAGAAAAGAAGAAGGGAAAATCATGATAGGATACCTTAATAAGGCATTTAACACAATTGGACATGACATCTTATGGTTAATAATGAAAGAATATAAGTGAGAATGTTAGGAAATGATGCATGTCAGCATACAGTAATAATAAATGTAAAAATACTTGAAAATGGCTGCTTAAGCCAAGAGGTACATATGAAGACTCATGTAAGACAGGGATGTCCAATGAGTTGTATACTCATTGCATTAGTTATGAATATGATAGTATTTGAAATAAACCTCAAAATGAAGGAGGTGGAAGGTTAAGAATTTCAGTTCCGTTAATATATGCAGATGACATTATAATAATTGCAAAAAAATGGATAAAAGAAGTAATAATTTGCACAAAGGAGTGTCTAGAAATGATAGGGGTGACTTTAAATAAAGAGAAAAGTAAAGATTTAGGTGATGTAGTAAAGATTGGGGGTATATACTTTACAATCAATGAAATTTCTGTGTTAGGTATAAAACCTGGAAATAAAGATAAGTAGAATTCAATGGGGAAAACAATAAAAGAAATAAAACAAACCTGTCTTATCTAGAGAACATAAAAATTATCATTCAGGAAAATGCTTATTTAATAAATTCAGTACTGATGGGAAAAACAGCATACTTAGCAACTATTATTTATGTTGCCAACAGTATTAAAAAAGGAACCATTGCAGATAATTTTTTTCATTTACATAAGGTTCTAGATTAAACCCAATAAAATGAGGATTTTATATATAAATAAAGAAGAAGGAGACTTAGAGTTAATTATCCCAGTGGTGGGTTCATTAAATGTGTACAAAGTGTTAAAGTTGATAAATGAAAAAAGATGAGAGAGTAGTAGTAAAACTATATAAATGTAAGTATAATACATTTTGGGGTATGGTAAAAAAAAAGAAAATGACTGTATAAATGAGGAAATAAAATATTACCAAGAAAACATAATTTTCTGGAAAATAAAAATTGATGATATAGAAAAAGAAAAGTATGGGATAACATTTAATGATAAAACATTACTATGTAAAACCTTGGGGAAAATCTATCAGATGAAAAAATAGAGGTATAAAAATAAGAAGCACATGGTATAATCAGAAAGTAGAATGTCAAGAATTTTTGTAGAGAATGGTCATTGATAAATTGCCAGTAAAAGGTAATATGCCATATAAGAAGAGAAGTGACAGAATAGTTTTGCATTGTCAAGAAGAAGAAACTACGGAACGTGTTTTTGAAATGTAAAAGAGTAAAAAGTTATGGGGAACTATATAAATATAATTTTTTGAAGATATATAAGAGGTGGATAAAATAAATGTGGGTATGATAAAATGTACATATTATAAGATATTATAAGAAAAAGAATATGTTAAAATAATAGATAAAGAGTTATTTTATGTTATATGGGCTATATGGAATGAAAGAATGAATGGAATTATGTTTAATGGTAAATGGATTTTAGGAACAATAGTAAGTAAAATCAGATGATGGTTATGGAAGAAGGAGTGGGGTCTAACAGAGATAAAAATTTAGTATGATTATGTAAACGGATTTGTATATCTATATATTTGTACACTTGTAAATATTTATAAATATATAAATATTTTGTAAATAAGAATTATTTTTGTATATAAATAAAGGACCTCAATTTTTCCAATAGGTGTTGTTGGATCTTTTACATCTACCTGATCTAACACCAACTCAAACAGATTGGACTTCAGTTTAACATCTCTTCCATAGGATGAATGGCCTTCATGTTCCACCTTCCAAGAAGTAAGGGTCCCGACTGGTGAAAGAGGATGTCAGGAATCCATTAAAATGACGAAACAAGTCATGGGAATTCAGAATCGCCAATTAGTGGAAACATCTGATGTTCATAAGCATCATTCGCATATATCCCATGTGTCTCTGATACAAGAGATTTGGGAGGTCACTCAGTGGAAGTTCTAGCTTTGCCGGAGTTTTCATTTTGTTTTTACTGGTTGGTTTTTCTGTGACCTTCTCACTCGTTTTAACCAGCAGTAAAGCTGCAATAAGCTTCTTCTAAGTCAATTTCACAGAGAAGCATTGATGAATTAATACGAACTAGTTATTTCTTATACCAAGGTCCCAGTTTGGGTCACTGTGCTTGATAACTGACTTTTAATTACTGTTCCTGATTGTATTAGAATAGGTTTCCAAGGGATGAAACGTTTGCAATAAAGTGTGTTGGTTGTACTGATTTCAATGTAAGCAGCAAGAAGAACAGAAAAATTGTCAAAAACTGAGGACAAGGAATACGGGCATGATTAATTTCAAAACACTTCAAAATGACTTCAGTGGGTTAACAATCAAGTCCAGTCGAAACTAGTCAATAAAAATATTCAGTATAAATAGACTTCAATAAAGATAAGCACTTTCATTTTGATGATGCAAAAACTTCATCAGACAATGATTAGCCCATTCAAAGATCCTTTTAAAATCTTAGTAAAATTACATTATTAGGTATAGCCAATAAAAACCTACCAAAAAGACCCCACCCCCAGGTAGTAGGTTAAGATGTCATTGGATAGGATGGGATGGCTGAATACAACCTACTCAGACCCTCGTGTCTGTTACAAGGAATAGCAACAGCAAATCTGGAATATTCCTGGAAATGTAGCTGCAAAGCTGTATGTGTGTGTGTGTGGGGGGGACTGACCTGAAAGAGGAAAAGTGTTTTAGTTTGGGTATACCTCATTATGTCCTTCCCTTATTCCACAAATGATTCTTTCACTGCTTCAAATGATTTGGCTCTATCTCCTTCCCCTTCCAAGTCATCTTTCCACTTTAGTCAAAATTACTTCAGAGAACATTTACTGCCAGTTCCTATGATACTCTGAGAAACCTAAACAGTGGCTGTGCACTATTTGTGTAGATTTAGGGTGGCAAACTGATGTTTTATGTGCTCATTTCAATGGGAGCACTAGGAAGTGTAAACTATATGCTTATATTTTGATACTGGTCTTTCAATCATTCATACACAATATATTTTTCTGCAAAATGCATTTTGCAAAATGTGACATTTAATTATTTCTTTGCTTATTGTTCACATGACACAGTGAAATGATCCTAGGACCTTTCTGCACCATACCCTGGGATCAATGTAAAAAAATGTTATATCTGTTCCAAAAACTGATAAAAAACACAACTGTTTACAAAGACTGTTAGAAAAACTGCAGTCTTGAGATTAGGTGTAATAATGCAGTCATATTTGTCATTATTATTGAAACAGAAACATTTAAAGTGTCAGTGAGGAATTCTTTCAGTTCATTCATAAAAGTGGAAATACTTCATTCATCTTTTATATGTGCAAGTAAGCAAATCCAACAAGCTGAGGCAACCAGACTACACACCTTTCCCATGAAGTTAGTTTAAAAGCAGGACACCTCACTGTAAGAGTAGTCAGATTAGGGACACTCGTAGGAGTCCTGAGTTTTATTCATGACACTGGCTTTAGATGAGTCAGCTGGAAGACAGGAAAAGAGAGGCGTTTTGCTGGCTCACCTAACCTGGCAGGATGTTTTGGCTGTTGCCACCACTCACTCTGTCAGTGAAGACTGTGAAAGGATACGGCACTAACCACAAAATATCAGGGAACATCTGAATTTGTCTGGGCCTTCCATGGTTGAAAAGATGTACATGACATTCATAGCTGTGGGCACTGAACAAAATAACTCTTTCATTTCCATCAGTATGACACTTCGCTGTTATGAATAGATCTAATTTCCAGTCACAAATATTACATTAGCTCTGGGGGAATTGTTGATATCAGGGGACCCCAAATTAAGAAGGGGCACTAGTAGCAGCTGGTGGTCATCTGTTTGGGGTATACTATTAAAAAAGGGTTAGTCACAGGCAGTCATGGGGTGCAGGTATCATATTTCTAGATCTTAAAAGAACCCATGAATGTCATCCTTGTATGAAAACTTACACAATGTCAATTTGTTTTGTTGAAAACTATTGGTGGCTTGTCATCCTCTACCAAAACAGGCCTTGTTTCTTTATTACTAGCCACACCAATAAACTATCAAGAATCACCACTTCAGGCATCCCCTGAAGGCCAGTATGTGCACCCCTTTTCTATTAGTGACCTGCTTTTGATCTAAATCTAATAATCTGCCTGTTGTTCATTGATGACATTGTCATTAATAAGGCAGCCAGCATTGTCCCTGATCTCTACAAAGAGTCACAAGACTTGGAAACATTCCTCCACTGCACATAATTAACTCAAAGCTCTCCCTTTGATAGTATTACATCACAAAATACCTAGGGATAATATTGAGACGTTCAATTTTTCCTACATCACATCGAGTGACAATTCAACAACACCCTCACTCATCTCAGAGTTACGTATAAAATATTTCACCTTCTCACATTAGATATCAAATGAGCTACTGCCCTAATTGTATTGCTTCCATGATTAAAGTATGACCTTCCAGTCATACTTACCAATTCTAATCCCAATTGGGACATTCTGCAAAAAGACAGAAAATGAAATTTGATCATCTCAGTTGTTACAAAGAAAATGACTGCCTCAATATCTCTAAATCCACTTGGCTTCAAATCCAAAGCAGGTTAATTGCTCCTCCTCAGCACACTCACTCTTAAGTTAATTAGTGACATCACTCTAAAAAAATTACTTTTTTCCTGAAGTACATCCTTTTTAACAAGCTTCTAGCTGGACCCTTACTCACTTTAACCTCAGGATGAAACTTCATTTGTCAGATTTGTACCTACATCCTGGAATTCAATTCCAGAAAAAAATAATTCCTTAAAATATCCTCTACGATACATAAACTTGTGGCATACAATTGAAATGCTTGGCTAGCCTTACAAAGTTCCTAGTGGTCATTATCCTATTATACAGCTATGAACCTATTAAGGCCAAAGTTTACTCTGAAAGCTTCAGACAACTCATAAAACACCTCAAATAAAACTCACATTATACGTTTTGATAGCCATGGACACAAATCATCCTCTACATCTGCTAACATTTTTCTGTTGTTAGCACATTGCTAAAAACTCTTTCTTCCCCTCATCTCTTCCTGTTTGTGCTCACACTGCCCCTATTAACTTCTTATTCCCACCCTGTCACATTCTACTCTTATTTCTCCTCACTTTACGAAAATCCATCTTTGTCACAAAATAAAAATGCCATAATGCATATTGTTGCAGACCCTCTCTCTCTCAGAATCATATGATATAATGTACACAAATGCTAACAATTTCTCTCACTCATTTATATCTATTTCCACATTTTTTTCATATTATTGTGTGTGTGTGTGTGTGTGTGTGTGTGTGTGTGTGTGTGTGTGTGTGTGTGTGTGTGTGTGTGTGTGTGTGTGTGTGTGTGTGTGTGTGTGTGTGTGTGTGTGTGTGTGTGTGTGTGTGTGTGTGTGTGTGTGTGTGTATGTGTACATATATATCTTTATATGCATAGGCCAAAACTACTGTTGTACTAAATGCATATATCAAAACTGTTGTCAGTACTAAAAGTTTGATTTACATTTCTTGTATTACTCATTGTATAATTTCTGAAAAGGCCATCTTGTGAAAAAATGGTCCTGATAACAGTGTAATTACCTGGTTAACGAAATTAACAAATAATATTTAATAAAATAAATGTAAAACAGTACAATAGCAAGATATTCAAAGCATGACTTACCAAGCTCATGTGGCAGTTCATGAAAGGCAATTGCTATTGAGGTGGCAAGTCCTGTCCTCCAGGATTCCGAGAAGGCAGCACCTATTGCTAGTCCATCAGCAAAGTTATGGATCCCATCACCAATTGTGATTATGAAGGGCATCATCTGTAGCTCTGAGGAAGGAAAATTAAAAATAGCTGAAGCCAGATGCAATTGATTACACAAAACTAGTAAGAAAAAAAAACATGCAATCTCTTTCTGATGAAAGTGTAGAAAACAACTGAAAAACTGGAAAGTAATATCCAAAGATGAAAAAAGAAGAGGTACAAAGTTTTAATAAGTTGAGTGATGTTATGCAAAGTATGACAAGACTTCTTTGAAACAAGAAAAACTTGTTACAAAATCAAGGAATACATAGTCACATGATACATCACATGATCAAACAATTCAAAATCAGTCAAGTATAAGAAATGTAAAGCACTCTAGAAACATCATTTAAACATACTAAATATATTAACTAACATACAAAAAAGAAAAAAAAAACATTTATATTTTCTTGAAGTACACACTTAAAAGATGTACATAGTCACACGATGCCTTACATTATCAAACACCACAAAATGAAAAAGCTGCCAAGAAATATCATTTTAACATTTTTAAATATATAACATACAACAAATAATTTATATTTTCTTAAAGTATGAACTTAATAGATTCATTTAATCCTGGATATATACCATCTAGTCTCTGTTTTTTTTTAAACTTGTTTGTAAAAGCACCTTCTCTAAAATCTATACATTCATAGTCATCTACAAAGAAAACAAACATTCTGCAAGTTAAAGAATTTTCACTGTGTTGGAGAAAAGCATTTAACAAAATGAATATAGGGCTTGGAACCATGCACAATATGATGAAAAAAATATTAGAGTATTAGCAGATGGGCTCTGTTCTTAGATTTGGTATAATGCTTGCAAAGTAACAACATGCCTCTTCATCAACTACTGACAGTAGAATTACTCTAAGTACTGTACAAGGCCTGTACTCCTGATGGTTTGAACACTCTTTTAAGAGAAGTTCAGTGTTTGCAGTTACAGCTAAATATTCCTCTTTGTTTCATAGGTTAGTGCTAGGCTATCCGCCCTTGTGAGCCATGTTAGGCCTAAACAAATTTCCCAACCTAAAGTTAAGAATCCAACCCTGTACCTTGTGTCTGTGATATAAACACCCTAACCATTATGACATGACATCCCCAACCCAATATCTAAAATGTAATAGCCAGGCGTTATACACTCTAGGTAAAATGCAGTGTAGCACTCTGGATTATGCTCTAAGCATTTTATTACATCTGCATTGTAGTGGTTGCATTCCACTGTAAGCAGAGTGCAGTGCACTGCAGTGTAACAGTTAGGTGCTGCATAAATAACATGGCAGCCCAGTGTCTGTAGCATGGCAGCTAATGCCTGCAATGTGGCAGTTGGTTTGTACCAAAATGTTGTGAAAAATGACAGGTGGGTTCTGTTCTAACTGGACTGGACTGCATGTACTGTTTTAGATAGGTAGGGCACAGCACATATTGTTTGTAGCTTGGTTTGATAAAGTCTTTTTAGACATCCGGTATCTACTCAACCGAAGTTCAAGTCTTCATACCAAGGTGCAATGTTAGTATTGTTACTGCTGAGATTGGTCCAAGTATAACAGACTAGCCATTTCCCCATCTTTCTGGTCAGCCATGTCCATGATGGACAATGACCCCATTCTGTTTGTGGGCTATTTGTTAAAACTTTAATGGAGTCTGGTGTGGACTTGGTAGCTTCGCTATTCTCCAGCTCCACATATCTCTTATTTATCAGTCAACACTTTACAGGTATGAGGTGTAAATTACATTAATGATCCCAGGCTGCACAGTGACTACCTGCAATATAGCTGATGAAAAAAATAAATGTGAAACAAGCCCATTAATCTAAACAAGCAAAGTACACTTTTTTGTTTGTGTTTTGTTGATTGGGTTAGTCTCACAAGGCCTATGGCCTGTTTTCTGGGAAGACCCAAGATGAAATTTGCCCTGTGCACTGGGGAAATTAATCTGCTCTTTTAAATACATTTTTTTACGTCTGCATGAGATACCACTAGTTCAGGCAGATGTGACCTTGATTTAATATCTCGTCTGCCAGACATCTCACTGAGGAGTGTAGCACCCTCACCACCATTATATAGTACTGCAGCTACCATACTAGGAGATGAATTCAAGCTCTGGTGTGGGATCAGAACCCAACATTTTCTGATCTTACAGCATCAAAGGTATGCATACTACCTTTTGAGTGACTCATACTAGTAAAATGTTTTCAAAATGACACTAGTAAAATTCAAGTGATGAAATGTTGTTTTACCCATTTGATTTAATATAAACTGTTTGACATTTAAGTTGTTCATTGTTAATAGATGTCAGACATTCAATACTTTAATTAAGTTAAATGGTCCCACCCGATGCCGCTGACCTTTATTTAGAGTAACTAAAATAGGCATTGCCTTCCAACCAACTCCCTTTACTTGTACATAGTGTAAATACTGTGCATGTATGTATGTATATATATATATATATATATATATATATATATATATATATATATACATATACATATATATATATATATATATATATATATATATATATGTGTATATGTATATATATATATATATATATATATATATATATATATATATATATATATAAAAATATATATTGTGGGTCTACTTTGTTTCTTTGAATCTCATTTGACGGAATTTCATTCCACCCCAACCACTTTGCTGAAAACACAAATTACTGAAAACTCATTTCACTGAATCTCATTTCATTGAACTGAACTTAGTAGATATGGTACTGTGTAGAGTACTCTAAGGCAATTAAAAGGTGTATGCCCTTTTCCCCAGTGTAGTGCTATCCTGGAGTTAGTATATATAGTTGGGGGCATAGCACCCCACCTTGTTTGCTTTATATTGTGTTTTAACAAAAACTTTAAAACAATGCATTTTAAACAATAGATATGCATAGTTGCAACACTAATGTCTAACTCTCTCCAGAAGACAATATGTACTCAAACTAAGTGGGGGGTTACGCCATCCACACACCTCAATGTGGGGGGCTGTGCCCCCACCCCACCTAACTATATATACGAACTCCAGGACTGCACTACAGTGGGGAAAAGGGCATATACCTTTTACTTGCCTTACAGTACTCTACACAGTGATATATATACTAACTGCAGTTCAGTGAAATGAGTTTTCAGTAATTTGAGTTTTCAGCGAAGTGGTCAGGGTGAAATTAAATTCAGTGACATGAGATTCAATGAAACAAAGTAGACCCATATATTGTACATATTGTATATACTGCATATGACACTGCACTCTGCTATTCTAAACTCGACCTATACCTCTTTTAACATGTTGTCCGTACTACGATCTTCCCAGCTCAGACTCTGCATTGTCTTGTTTGTTTCTCTTCTTTTGTGTGTGTATGTGGGTGTGTGTTTCTCTTTGTATGTTTGAAAGAAATTCATTTATGCTTTCTTAATATGCGCAACTCGGACTGCCGCCTTTTCAAATGCGCACAGTGGCCATTTTTTACAGAATTGTGAGCTTTTGCAGGGCAAATTATAGTGACAGACAGTGCAAAGACGTGAACTTCACTTTTTGGCCAAAATAAAAGCTCTCTCTCTCTCTCTTCTAGAATTTGAATAGCTTCTAATGTTTCTTATAAAAAGTAATGTGTTTTGGATAGAAAATAACCTTTTTATGCAACTATTAGATGTGACTTTAGAAATATTTTTGATCATCTTTTGATCATAAATTTCAGAACATCTACCATTTTTTTCAGGATACAAGTATGAAAATAGGGGCTATCATGTGTAAATAAGGATAGATTGTAATGCTGTGTATAACTCTTAAAATGTATGTTCATGTGTATTACTATAGCCCAAAAACTACAATAAAAACCTAGCCAAGCTAAAGCTTTTACTGTGTGGTACCTTAAACCTCCTGTAACAGAGGCCCATGGGACATAGGCAAATGATCCCTTAAGGATATCTTTCTGAACATCTGTTACTTTTTACTTTTTCTTTTAAGTCTTTATGGATACAGTCGGGCCAATAAAGTCAAATCCCACTAGCTGTGTACATGCATGTTTCAAATGGGTCTATATCATATGAGCGAATAGGAAAAACAGCGAACACTCATAATGTCGAAAGTACCGAACCTCAAAGTGCTTTTTCTGAGATCGCAGTACAGTGAAGAATGGAATATTTGCTCTTTCCTCACTGTAGTGTGATCTCGGAGTTGGAATATATATTTAGCGGGGGGGGGGCACAGCCCCCCACAATAACAAGTTCGAAGTCTGGTACTTTCGAGATTGTGAGCGTTCGCGGTTTTTCCTATTCGCTCATATGATATAGACCCATTTCAAACTTCATATGACCTCATCAGCACTGCATAAGTGGACTGTTGGCTATACTTTAGAAACAAAGAGTGTTTAACCCCAAGTGCCTGCAAAATATCCCAACTAACATCCAAACCAAACAGCAAAAGTAACACAGAAAAAACAATTAGTAAAAGGTACTAGAAAAACGTAGCCAAGTTAGTTTTGATGTGAAGCTTCGAGGAAGACAGTAATCAGGTTATACTGGAAGTTACAGATGGTGGAGTATCGAGGTACTGACTTGGAATTAATGCTAAGCATAGAAGCAAAGATTTTTTTTTTGTCTGAGCAGGAATTTAAAAGTGTGCTTTTCTTTCAAATGAAATAAAGCAATGGCCATATGAATAAGTGGTTACTATGCATAACAAGGATGCAGGCAACACAAAACAAGAATCTAAAAGGAGAATGTGTGCCAGATGATACGAATAAGTTTTAGTGCAAGTATGAAATTATAGATGTCTACTGGTTATGTGAGAATTTGCTCTCAAAAGGAGACTGAGTGTTACCTGCCAAATGTAAATGAAGTCTATTGCTGATTTTGTCATAAGTGAGCCAAACAAAAAAGTTTTATGTTTGTCAAAGGGAAAAAATAAAAGCAAAAATATGACAGAAAATGGATAACTTGGGAATAGGGATGAAAGTGTATGAGATGTACTAACTATGTAAAATTATATATTATTGGCCAAACTGTTTAAAAGTTAAAGAGACAAAACAGAATGAGATTTTAAATATGCTAAATAGGATGAAGGAACAATGGCATGTAAATGGAATGATAGAAGTACAGAATGTTTTTGTAATGTTGCAGAATTGTAAATGGAATGATAGAAGTACAGAATGTTTTTGTAATGCTGCAGAATTGTAAATGGAATGATAGAAATACAGAATGTTTTTGTAATGCTGCAGAATGAAAGTGGTCTAATCATACAAACAAGTAGAAGCAGGATATTACTATAGAAAAGAGAGTAAGGACTGAGAAATGGGGGGGGGGGGCACTCAAAAAGAGAGTGAGAGAGAGGTAGGGATTCTGTCCATGATGTCAAATAGAATGGAAACAGACATTAGAGGCTAGCTGTCTTTCATGTGTTAAACAAACAAAGCCAGATACTTTGTTAGAGGATTTTAAAAATTATAAAAGAATAAAATTTAAAATATCTTAACATAAATTTTGTTAGATAACTTTATAGGATTACTAGGGGGAATATGAATGTTTAGGATTTTAGGAACAATTGACTATTTTCAGCTGATATGCATTAGTTCAGGCAGCACCATAGGCTTAGTTTTAACATCTGAAAATTAAATTGTTGATTTTGTATGGTTGAATGTGGTATATGTGCTCATGAGTGTGATCAGATGAAGAAGATGCCTAATCTATGGTGAGTGTCTGTGTGTGGATGTTGGGGGGCTGTCTATGGGTATCAGGGGAGGCTGCCACACCTCTACAATCCTCTGGACTACAAGAAAAGCCTGTAATACTGGAGAGCACTAGAGGCCAGGGACTCTTACATATTACTCTATGCCATGTAAAAATTTAATAGAAACACTGGTTTTGCAGCACAAAACATTTCTGAACAATGCAATATATGTGAGGACTAGAGATCAGAGATACTCTTTAAATATTTATATAAACACAACAATAATAGAACTAAAGAGTTAATAGAATAACAGGATGTGTATCACAAATTATTTTCTGAACAGTAGCAAGTATGAAAATCTAATATTTGTTATTATTTGCTGACTGTAATTGTCCATGATTTACAAGAGATGGGGAATTACAAGAGGAAAAATGAAGTTGGGATATCTTTGCCAATGAGATGCATAGGCTACCAGCAGAGATTGCCATGGAAAAGTGTAGATTATATTAGCAGCAACACCACATGCGTCAGAGATGTGCAAATTAGCCAGTAAGGAGATGTTTCCCCATTGTGGTTTAACATGTCTCTGAATTACATTTCCAGTGATCACTAAAACTGCCCCTTTTGATTGTCACTTTCTGTTCAGCAGGAACAGTTTCTGAATCCTGGCCTATAAACAGTTAAGTTTAAAATGAGCAAATAAAAGTAGAATATGTGAAGTAGAAAGAATAGATATCTGTGGCTACAGATGCATTAGAAAGGGAAAGAATAATTTTACGGAAACAAAATATTTTAATTATACAACAAATAAAATAGCAATATGGTTTATAAAGTAAAATATTTTATTAAAAAACGTAGAGTGTAATGCGAAGGATAATTTGTACAAGGCTTGAGTTAATGGATAAAAACAGAAAACACAAAGCTGGTGAGGCGAAACAAAATATGATGGAAATGAATAAATGTTTAAAAAATATTTGTATACAGTTTACAAAATGTAGAAAATATAATAGGAAACTTAGAATTGATAAGGTAAACAAAAAAATTAATATAAAGTACATTCAAAAGGTTGTAAAAAAGAAAAAGCAGAGATGAGAATGATTGGAGAAGATGTTGCAGGGTATAGATTGTATAAATGGTAACAGTAACGGTAATTAGAAGATTTGTCTTATGTTTCTAGAGAATGGTGTTACCGAGAGAGAACAGGAAATACAGACCAACTGTAAGTTTTATAAAAGGAAGGAGGTAAAGCAGAAACATGCAACTGGAAGTTCATTAGTTTAATGAATTGTTACTACAAGATTTACCTAAGCTATGACATAAGAAAGCTTTAGTGGAAAAGGACACCCAGAGTTTACCACAACTTTCTGTGAGGGAAAATTTAGTTCGTTTTTGCTTTTTTGTATTTTGTACTGCTTTATTGCCTTCTATTTTGTATACTGTGATTTATTTTATTTATACTGTGTTTTATTTGTAGTCTGCTTTTAACTGGATATTTAAACTAGGAAAAAGACCACAGCTGTGTCTCATGTGAGTCACACAAAAATGTAATTTGTTGGCACCCTCCCTCCCTGGTACTGTTGTATTTTTAAACGTTTGCTGTCTTTCTAGTTGCCTGTCCCTTATGTTAATTTGACCACACATCTCCTTCCCTCACCTCTTTTATTGGATATTGTGATTAAGCATAAAATTATCATTTTGTGAAATCATTCCCCTTCGACTATTTAAATGTATTGGCCATCCCACTGCACTCTGTAGAACTAGAATACAAAATACCTACCCCCTTACAGTCTATCTTGCTCTTTTACAATTAGTGGCTCTCCACTTAGATAGCTAAAGTTTAGTTACCCCCTCTTTCATATCTAATTGATTAGTGCACATTGCAGTTTTTAGGATATTAACACATTTTTCCATCTTGCATTTAAAATCTGCAGCATCTACTGCAAGACCACCAGTTATTAGAGAGTCCACATTCTGCCTCTCAGTAATCATCTTGGAATTAGTGCTTCTGTTTCATCTTGGTCAGAGAAGGAGCCCAAGAACATTATTTCCTGGAGACTGCTTATTAATTAAATATATCCGGTTTTAATCACTTGCTGCCTATGTCATTACTGTGACCTGGGTTGTCTGTCTGTGTGAACGCGCTCACCTATGTGGCGCCCCGAGCATACACACGCACTGGGAATTAAACAGTCCTAATAGTAACAGGACACACCCCCCTGATGTCATCCACATCCATTGGAAATATCAACATGGTGTAAGAGACTAAACAAACTGGATATGCAGACATGCTTACTCCTTTTTGCTATTCAAGAAATCTACCTAATTTGCATACATATTCATGCTCACAGCCTAGAAACTACATGATTTATAACTGTAGGAGCTGGATAATAGCACCAATGCACAACTGTACAGACCCAACACAAGGTCCTATAATACAGTTGTGAAGAATATTATAAAATGTTTTTTTTTTTCTATTAAGCATGTTTGTGCACTGCAGTAGATAGTGAAAACATGCAGAGATTATTAAAAACAATTATTAATTATTACTTCCTCTTTCTGGCATCCACAATGTTACCTTTGCACATATATGTATGTGGTATAACATTTTCAGGGGAGGTATATTTGTGGAGGTTTACATCCCCTTCTGTCTGTGTAGTCTCTTGTACAAGGACAATTCTGCGTACACTATGGACACTGACACGGACTCTACAAGGATGTTTTTCTGCTTGTTGGATCAGTCAACCTGCCTCATTTCCTTAATATTCACCTGCTTATGAGGTCATTTGCATTCCATGGAATTTTCTCTGTATGAACATGTGTGGTAACCCCTAAGCGGAGCTTACTGAATCTAAAAATGTTCATGCTCGTGTACGCATCGTGGCATGATGCATACATGAATAAAAATCATGTGTGCTTTACTGAATTCCGCCCTGTGTGTTTTTTTAAAGATTTTGTTTCTATATTTGACTGTGGTGGCATTGAAATTATGCAATTATTAATTTAAAGGAATTTGAGTTTCATCAAAAATGTTAGTAGTGAAATTACATGTTTAAACAATTATATTACCAAGGATTTGCTGTTTTTTCAATACAAAGGTTTTTAAGTTTTTATAAGAATGTTTTTTTCTAAAACTGAAAGAAGGTATGCAGAATTAATTAAGAGAAAAAATAGGAAATCTGAAAGGGATGTTCAACAATATAAAACCAAGAAGGCATATTTAGTCCATCAACATTTGCACAACACTAATTTACAGGGTCATGAAGTATTTAATGAGATACTACTAGATGAACATACAGGGAAGGTTAATGTGCTACAACAGGATACTGGGAGGGACTACAATAAGTGCATGGCACACATTACAGGGAATGATTTTCCAACATTACATAGGTCAGAGAGGTTAGCTGACCAGGCATTACAGCCTCATGGTATAGCCCCGTCCCCCCGACATGGGATTTGATAACAGGGGAGATGCCCTAGGGACATCATACCTTCTACCCCAGAGATACAACAAGGGAAGGGGGCAAGGGAGGGAACAGGAGGAGATGATTTTGAATTCCCATGGGCGTTTAATTTTAAGCCACAAGGGCTATAACATTTTCAGATATGCTAATACTGATGTTACACCCAACCACTTTTCCCTCTTTTTCAGAAAGGATTTAAATGTGTACCTAGCGTGCATTTTATTCTGGCAGAAACCTCCACTGAACTGAAGCTATTAACTAGAAAGTTACATTCAGCAATTTTACTTAAGGACAAAAATATTGACTATGCAAATACCTACCTAACAGGAATCTGTAGGAAAAAATATTGTCTTTAACTCCTTACTACATCATACTATTCAGGTTTTTGAGCAAGCTTGCTTGGGACAACCTTTACAAAATTGGAAGGATGAAGAAATTGATTTACAGAAATTTGACACCTAATGAAAGAAAATTATTTGGTAGATGATAGAAAGTTAAGACTTATGCAACCCAACAAAGGTGGTGGTATGATGCTTTAAGATTCTCAAAACTATTCAGTGGTCATGGTAGAAATACTTTAGCATGGCAACACATATCAACATGTGTCGAGGAACCAGATTAATATAGCCCACAGAAGAATGAAGTACCAGTTAGAGGACCTTAGGATTGATGGAAGAATAGATCTTGATACATATAATTTCTTAAAGAAAGATAACCCTATCATTCCTATAATTTTCAGTATACCCAAGGTTTGCAAAAATATATTAAATCCCCCCTTTAGGAATATTGTATCAGCACATGGGTCCAAAACCCATGCCATAGGAGTACTTATTCATAGGCTGTTAAAACCATTATTTTCCATGGCAGCCATCTTCTAAAAGAATCCTGGGACTTTTTGGGGAGGCTTAAAAGTACCTTGTGGGAGATAATATTGAGTTTCAGACAGCTGACATTGTTGATCTTTTTTCTAGTATACCTATTGAGAAAGGCATGGAGTTATTCCATGAGGGACTTTTAAGGGACTTTTAAAGTTGCATTTGTTAAACACTGACAACATCAAACTAGTTGAGGAAGGTATGCTGATGGTGCTAGAAAACAATTTTATATACTTTGAGGTGAACTCTTTAAACACGTTTCTGGCATAGTGATGGGTTCAGTGTGTGCCCCTATGTTCACCAATGCTGTTTTATATTCATGGGAACTTTTACTTGTATTTCAGTGTGAATTTTTCAAATTTTGATGTATTTTATGGTCGGGTCCAAAAGAATGTATCAGCAGTTTTACTGAGTATCTCAATACTACAACAGGATTTCTAAGATTTACCTATTTATTTAACAATTCTCAAATCAATTACTTAGACACTGTCATTTTGAAAGTAGATCAAGGATTCAAGTCTAGTATTTATAGAAAATGTACATATAGTAACACCTATTTACACTATTCAAGTTCACACCCATATCACCAGGAGGTCAGCTTGATTAAGGGCCAAGCTGTCAGGTTGGCTAGAATGGTTTCTGAGTTGGATACATTTTTGGAGGAAATCAACAAATTAAAAAACAAGTTTTACGACAGGGGTTACCCAAGACATATGGCTGAGAATGTGGTAAGTGAAGTTGTAGAAAGTAAATTTAAACCTATTTTGGGGACAAGCCTAAGTAAACATGGTGATGACATGACAACACCTCCAGCCTTGGAACAGTTATGGCATTGGAATTTGATTATGAATTTTATAACATTAGATCCATTGTTGAGAAGATCTGGAACATTCTCATATCTAACTCTTATATATGCACAGCAGTAGGGAGTCATCTCAAAATAGTTAGCAACCTTTCAAATAATTTGAAGACTTTTTGAAATGGGGGAATGAATACACAGAGTATTATCTACTGGAGAAGAGGGAAATGCAGAAACTGTAAACAGTACAAATATATTGTTAGGCTGAACAACTGTTCATAAACAACAATAGTATCAGATTTATTAAAGGCAACTGCTCAAGTACAGGGCTAGTATACTTTGGCAAATGTAATACATGCCCATCATTTTACATAGGAAAGACAGAGAGGGCATTAAGGAAAAGAATCTACAAGCAAAATTATGACATTAAAACTAAAAGTAAGGGTAGTGCTTTGTCTAAATACTCTTGTATATGCTCCAGTTTTGAAGGTTTTACTTTTGGCATTCTGGATAAGATTACCGTAACCCTATTGGTGGGGACTAGGAGAACCAATTCAAATTTAAGAGCTTCTTTGGCCACTTAAACTTAATGCCAGTACACCACCTGGGTTGAACAAAACTATTTCTGTACCTTGAATCTTATGTTAATTTTTATCTTTTGTATTTTTGTTTTTATCTTTGTATTTTGTAATGTGGAGCTTTTCTCCTCGGGCCTCCACTGAAAATGGGCTCCTGAGCCCAGTGGACCTCCCCGGTCATCAAACTGAAATAAACAAACAAACAAACAAACAAATAAATAAATAAATAAATAAATAAATAAATAAATAAATTTCAATCAAACTTGTGTTGTACTCAAGGGCTAAAAAGTGGCCAAGCATCAATTTATTTACTATTGACTGTTTTGGGAAGTTTTAATTACTTTTATTATTTAAAAGGCATAACTTGTTTTAACTGCATCATGATGTTTTATATGTAGTGTTGAATTTTTGTTATCTATTCATTTACTATATGTATTGTCGTTCACTTAAACAATTCTTTAAATTTAGTTCTTAATACTGGAATCTTCAGTGTGTGTTCAGCAGATGCAATTAATTCAGTTAATTTAATTGATAGGAAATTGAATAACAGATCAAGTTTTCAGTATATATATGACTCTGGATACTTGATTTACAAGCAGGAGCTTCCCTCAATGATGCACTATGCCTTTGTTTATTTTTCTTCATATAGTGTATATACATCAACTATTTATGTATATACATAGGAGCATTTCTTACCATTGAAACTCATTGACATATGTGATCTTAGGTGTTCCACTTTATGTGTAATACAGCAAGACATTTTTGAGCCCTATGCTCATGTATTCTAAATGAACAAGGCACTGGCAGTGAGCAGCACTCTACAATAGCCAAAATTAATGCCTAAATTCAAGGATAAACTAATTGAGTTCAACAATTCAAGGCAGATTAGTGTTGCACACACTAACTAGGTTGCTATAACTAGGTCCATCCCATCCCATCTCCCACTATACAGTTGTCCTTATAATATTCTTATCTGTTAAAGGAATATAGTGCCTGACAATGATTTGTAAATTATAATTGTATGTATTATTAAGTAATATAGCATCAGGTTTCTTATCTAGAATCACTGGCACTGAACTGTGGCATTATACTGCAGCTGCTTTGTGGTTCAGTCCATTCTGTTCACCATTGCTCCACTCGAGCTAACTCTGCTCCCTACCCTACCCCCAATTCTCACCCACACCCACTACACCTAAACTTATATCGCATTTCCCCACCGACTTCCCCAAAACACCATTCTCTATCCATTCAAATAACTCCATGCCCAACCCTCTTTACCCAACTTCCTTTTATAATAGCAGTAACTTAATTAGCACATATCTGTGACAAAACCACCCTCACTACTAACTAATCATTACTTTATTTCTTCCCAGCCCTTCCTGCTCTCTCTTACTATTCTTCCTCTACTTCATAAACTCCCTTAATTGCATAGCTTAACCACTTTTCCACTTCTCTTCTCTTCTCTTCTCTTCTCTTGTTTGTATCACATTCATCTTACTTTACTACTATATTCACTGCACACTAATCCCCATTCTCCCTATAACTCCCAGACTAACTCCTCACTAGACTTCAGTTCTTATCTTCTTCACATAATGTCTCTAGCCAGCACACATTTATTGATTCTTTCTCATCTCTACCTGTTTTTCTTTTTATTCCTAATTTTCACAGCATCAAGTCTGACTTCTTTCCCTCTAAACCTACATCTCTCACATCTTCCTTATTGTATCCATTACAGAAGTATCCATATCCATTTATATCTCCTCGCTTCTTTTGAATAAACCCTTTACCTTTCCTCAAATTTAAAATTCTTTCATTAAGATACAACATACTTTCCCATCAGTATTACCTTAACAGATCAAAAATATGCCAACTACCATACTTTTACACTCCCATATCTTCTATCCTACCCCTATATGATGACATCCACCCTAATCCAAGACCTATTTCCACAAATCTACCTTCTCTACACATTAACTATAGCTGCCATAAATCATTTAACATTATCGAAGTAAGCTTCCAAAGTATTTGCAACAAAATTACTGACTTCCATGCCTGGATTACATACAACCAACCTGACATCATTGCCACAACTGTGACCTGGCTCAAATCTAATATAAAAGACTCTGAATTCCTCCCACCAGACTTCACCACTATTAAGTTAGACTTCACAAGAAAGGAGGTGGTATAGCTCTCCTTTTCCCTAACACTTACAAATACTATTCCTCATTTCTCTAATGCTGAAATTCTCATCTTTTTCCAAAAAATAAATAAATCCAAAAGACTATGCATCATAGTTCTTTGTAACCCCCCTGGTAATAATATACCCATTCTGGAAGAAATCCTTGCCTGGCTTACCCATACAATTAAAAATGAAACTATTATTTTGGGTGATGTCAACATAAATTGCTGCTCTGAATTCTCATCTGCAAACATTAACTTATTTAAATTCACCTAGCTCATTTCCACTCTGACTATATACAGTAATGGTAACAATGATGGCTTCATTCTAGACTGGATACTGGTTACTGATCTTAGTAAAATCTCCTCAGCTGGTACTCTTCCAGAATTCTCCCAATAGACTTAGTGACCAACTTCCTGCCTATGTTCTTAGAACAGTTCCCTCTTTCTAGAAGGAATATCATAATAAAAAAAATACCTAATCTGACCAGCATCAAACCTCAGACATTCACCAATCTACTGAAAAACATGAACTGGAGTACCCTAAAATTTTTACCTCTAGACGATGTGGTCAATTACTTTAATGCATTATTTCTAGGCACCCTAAATAAGAACATCAAAACTGACTATGACCCATGGCTAACAAAACCAACAAAAGAACTAAGGCTAAATAGGGACAAATATTGGAAACAATGGCAAAAACATAAAAATCCTACAGATCTCATAAAATTTAAACAGCTTGACAACCAAGTAAAAAAACTAAGTAATCAAAGACAAAAAAAGACTATTATCAGAAAGCAATCATAAGCAGAACCCCAAAAAACTGTGGACATCCATTTCATCTCTCCTAAACCCGGGCACTAATAACAATCGATGACCACACCCAGAGTAAACTCCACCACAAATAGCCAATCTCTTTAGCTCTCACTTTATTTATACTATAACAAACATTGCTGCCAAATTTCTCCAACCTTACCACGACACACTCTCAAATATTTCTCCCACTTTCTGTTCTTGCTTTTTGCTCTCAGTCAAATCCTGTGAACCAGCAACCCATCTGACACCCACACTCACTCTAAAACCTGTGCCAGCTAGTTCTATAAAAAGACTTCTCCTTAAACTCAAACCCAGCTCAAGTGCTGCTGATAGCCTGCCAACAGAATATCTTAAACTAGCTGCTGATGCTATCACCTTCCCTATCAGCATACTAATCAACAGATCTATCCTTGAATCCTACCTCCCAAAAATTTGGAAAAAGGGATTTATTCTACCTTTACACTAAGGCAGAAACTCTACTGATATCTCCAATTTCTGTCCTATAGCTATTCTCTCCCGCATCTGTAAGCTCCTCAAGAAATGCATATATGTACAACTTCTAACCTTTGTCCTTAATAACCAACTTCTATTTCCTATGCAGCATGGTTTTAGATCAGGTCATAGTACAATGACTGTCTTGATTTCCTTCCTGGACATAGTCAAATAGGCCCAAGACTCAGGCAAAACTGTTTCTTCCCTGTTTTTAGACTTATCTAAGGCTTTTGATACAGTCTCCTACCCATTACTTTTAATTCAACTCTCAAAAATTGGTGTCTCCCCCACCTTTAACTAGTTCTCTAGTTATTTATCAGACAGACAGCAGGTAGTTAAATGGAAGAATTCTTGCTCTTCTTATCTTAACAACTCTATTGGTGTTCCCCAAGGCTCCATATTAGGACCCCTCCTTTTTAGCATCTTTATTAATACTCTCCAGTCTTCATTCAGTCAGTGCTCCCTTATACAATACACAGATGACTTTATTATCTGCTCTGCTAATTCTATGTCCATCCTTCAACAAGTCACTTGGCTGGCCTTTATCTCCATAGAGACTTGGCTCAGTAACAGTCAGCTGTCACTCAATCCAAACAAAACCACGTTAATACTGTTTAGCTCCAAGAAAAGATCACCCATAAACAAAGCTCAGTTTGCCATTCTCTCTCAAAGTAAGACAATAATTGAAATTGTTACTTATACTAACTTACTCAGAGTGATAATAGATGAACAGTTAAAATTTGCATGCATATATAGCATGATGTTAACAAAATGCACCAAAAGCTAGGCATTCTCTATAGACAAAAACACTTTCTTAGCCCCTCCCACTAAACAAACCCTTGCTACCACTTACCTGCATCCCTCTGTCCTCTACAGTGCCCCATTACTTATTAGCCAGAAATCTTCCTTAAACACCAAGCTAGAAATGTCTTATAACAAAGTCACTAAATTTGCTGCAAATGTTAAAGATTCTACCCATCACTGCACATCTCTGCACTCCCTTAACTGGCTTGATCTCCCAGACACCCTCTTCTACCTACAAATAACTACTGCACATAAATTAATTTACAAACCTTTACTCTGTCCTACCCTCACCTTTTTATTTAGCAACTATCTACCCAAACGATCTCTCAGATCCAAAAATCAACACCTTTTTCAGGTGTATAAGCCTCAACTACCTGCTGACCAGGTTCTGTATACCTGTTCTGTAGCTATACAGAGGAATACTTTACCTTTAACAATTAGATCAAATCAAACCCTTGCAACATTTAAAATTTCCTTACTACTTTTCTTCTGTCTGGATCTACACTTGTACTAATTCCCCATTTTAAAACCTGACTACCTTCTTGAGCATATTGTTATATCTGTTCCTTTGTACTATAACTTTCTCGTTAACTAATTTAAATAATTGCTACCTATGCAATGTCTTAAGAGACAACTTTTATGGTAGGTGATAGAGAAGGAGGGTCTGTGCAGAGCAAGTGTTTTAGGAAGGAAGAGAAGGAGTTTAGTGTTTTTATGGATTTAGTATGAGATGATTATCAGAAAGGTTACTGACATAAATATCTATGTTACAATAAGAGTGCACTATGTACTCTCCCCCTTCATGTATGTGTGTGTGTGTGTGTGTGTGTGTGTGTGTGTGTGTGTGTGTGTGTGTGTGTGTGTGTGTGTGTGTGTGTGCGTGTGTGCGTGTGTGTGCGCGTGCGTGTGCGTGTGTGCGTGTGTGTGTGTGTGTGTGTGTGTGTGTGTGTGTGTGTGTGTGTGTGTGTGTGTGTGTGTGTGTGTGTGTCTGTTGAGACATACTCTGTTTTTTAATATTTTTAATATTTATAGATTTGTTCCCTGTTAATAGACATGTTATGTCATGCTATTACTTGTTACTAGACTTATTGTTATTTGTCGATTATGTCTTTGTATCTTTTGTAATAATTGTTAAGTTTCTGGATCTTTTCTCCTCGGGACTCCACTGAAAATGGGCCCTGGCTCAGCTGGACCAACCCGGTTAACAAATGTAAATACATAAATAAATATATAAATAAGCAGCAGAGCAGTGTTAAGGCCATAAAAAATGCTTTTATTGCATGAATGCTAAAGAGAACACAAAGTAGCCTTAAGGCTGCCTGAAGAATGGCCCTTTTGGATAGCTCTTGCCCCATTGCCAGGGATACACAGTACCGGAAAATTAATGGGCTTTAGTCCACAATGGGGAGGCTTGATGGTCAGCAGGCATGGAGGCAAACAGCACCTAAATAGCACCCTTTTAAGCAAGGCTAGTTAAATCACTAGAAATTACAAAGCATTTAAGGTAATATAGATTTCAGTAGCAAGTAACAGCTTAAGAAGTAAGCATTGCTAGTGTGTGTGTGTGTGTGTGTGTGTGTGTGTGTGTGTGTGTGTGTGTGTGTGTGTGTGTGTGTGTGTGTATATATGTATGTGTGTGTTTGTGGGTGTGCTCATGTGTTTATCTGCAGCTTCACTGTTGAGATCGTTGTTACATCTGCACTGAAAAAAAAACTAATTTTATATTCTGTACATCTTTTCTCAGCATGCAAGATGTTTGACCTGTTTTGTGATGAAAAAGATTTGTCCTCCAGATATGAGATTGTTATTAATGTTGACAACCAGAACCTTATTAAATGGAATAAAAGGATTTTCCACTTCTTCTCAGTTGGTCAGATGTATTTTTAAAGGACTTAATGTGGGTTTATCCTTGTCTAGATAAGGTATTTATTAATCAAGTTGGTACCTGCTACAATCAGCAAAGGAGTGTTATCATACATGTATAATAATCTCAGTTGTTTGATCAACTAGCTCAATTTCAGTGAAGTAATGTAAGTGATAATGCTTGGGAAAGAGAGGGGAGATTTGAATTTGTTCATGTCAATGAAGGATAATATAATTTATAGGACAGAATGCAAGTAGTTGGTTTGATTACTACGAGAGCAGAAGAGATGTGTTGGCAGGTACAATGTGCACTCACCTGATGTGGAACTCCTTCTTGGCACTGCTATGGTGTGGAACTCCCACTCGGCACTGATATGGTGTGGAGCTCCCACTCGCCACTGATATGGTGTGGAACACCCACTCGGCACTAATATGGTTGAGCTCCATTATGCTGTGCAGGTGGTATGGTGATTACATAATTGTGTGTTGGGGGGCATGCAAGTACGTATTAATGGTACTGAAGGTGCAAATGATTTTCCCTCTTTAGAAGGTAAATCTGATGAGTTAAATTACATAAAGGAAAATGAATTTAATAATTAGATAATTATTTGGATTCTTCAAAGTAGGAAGTTAAGGTAAGTTTAATAAGTGTAAGGCACTCAGGTGTAATAACGAAATTACTGCAATGTCTGATCAGTTGCCATGGTGTGTCTTTGTTTATAAGAAGAGTAATGAAACAGAGCTGACAAAGTGACTTATACAGGATAATGACTGAATATGCACTGACTTGTTTATCACCTGGCCATGGCTGAATATTTCATGTAGATAATAACTGCCAATATTCAAATGCTGTGAGATTAGATAATCATGCATTTCTGAAACTGGATGTTTATATGATAGGTAGCCTACACAGCTGATATATTAACATGAAGATGTTAATTTTGACCGGACTGTACAGGTGCTCACTAAGGAAGAGATAGCCATATATAAGACCAGGGATTGCTAAAGTGATCATGTCCCCCAAGATGTCACAATAGTTCGGATCAGTAAATAGGTGACTCATGATTATAGCTACAGGGGTGATTAGTAACACTTTTTTCCCCATGGGTTATTTGGGCTTTTGGGGTACTCTTCTGCAGCATGGCCTCCCAAAGCCTACTCATCCCTGCCTGCAGTCATTATTTTATAGGTCATCTGGTTGTTTAACCCCTCCTGGGCTGAAACACTGGGTCCCACTCTGGTGATGACAGATCTCCTGTAGGAAGGGACTGAGCCTATGAAGCTACCACTACTGCTAGCAGAGATTGGGTTTGCACAGACATGGCCCTGCACCCTTGTATGTGCTGATCCTCCCTAAGTAGGCTAGATGACTAACATGACATTGTCTTGAATTTATCCTCAATCAGTCCCTATTTCAGTGATGCCTCCTCAGTCCACCTACTCAGCTGAGCCCAGCAACCTGTTTGAGCCCCATTTTCCTTTGGGGCCATAGAAAAGTGGCCTACCCACCCAGAAAACATCCCTGCCCTCTCACCTGAGAAAACTGAGCAGCAAAGTGTAATCACTCCTTTCTTATCCCGCCAACTCCAAAGGTGCCCAATCCACTAATTGTGATGTGGTCTCTTGGGTAATAGCTTGGGCTTTATCCCTATTTTCCAGAGGAGCTGATGATAATTGTCCAAACTCTGGGTTTTTGGAATTTCAAAACTGCTGTCTGTAATGACTGCATGCAATTTAAATGAAAGTGTGCACAGCAGCCCAATTATTATATTTACACTGGAGTGTTTTATTTATTTATTTATTTGTTTATTTATTTATTTATTTATTTATTTATTTATTTATCTACATTTTGTTGACCAGGAGTGTCCAACTGGATGTAGGTCCATTTTTAGTGGAGGCCCGGGGAGAAAAGCTCCACAGTTAAAATAAACAGACAGTAGTTACATTGGATTACATAGCGATTAACAATTTAACATAGCAATTACTTACGACATATTTACAGATGAAGAACATAGTATATCAGTAGACAACTAGAATCTTTATCTGTGAAATACATAACAGACATTAACAAATGTTACAATAAGAAGTTCCTGCTGTATAATAAGTACTAGGCTTATAAGCATCTGAGCTTGCTATAATCAAGGTAGTTAGTGGAGTGGAAAGAAAGGTAGTGATTGGATGGGGTGGGTGATATTAGAGTGGGAGTTGCAAGGGCATAGCCAACATGTTTTTAGGTGTGCTTTTAGTAAAGTTTTGAAGTGGGTGCATGATGGTATGGAGGTAATTGTGGGTCGGAGGGAGTTCCATAATTTGGCTATGGTGCAAGAGAATAGTGCTTCATCAGCAGAGTTATTGGCTTTAGTGATCTGAAAGTGATTTTTGTTGCTGGATCTTAGTGGTTTCGTGGTGCGATAGGGTTGGAGTTGATTCTGGAGGGATGGGACATTTAGTGGATGGTTTACTAGTTTGTGGGCGAGTGAGAGTTGATACCACTGAAGGAGGTGAGGGAGTTCAAGTCGGCCCAGTTCAGCAAGTGAGAGACAGTGGTGACTACGGTAGGATGCCCCTGTGGTGAATTTGGCGATTTTGTTGTAGCAGGTCTCTAGCTTGTTTAGATCGCATTGCCTTAGGTTGGTATATTTTGGAGAGGCATAAAGTAAGGTGGAGATAAGGTGGGAATTTGCTATTGAAATCTTTGCTGCTTTGGTGAGAAGTTGCTTATTTCTGTATAACTCTCCTAGTTTTTTGTGGACTTTTTTTTATGGTCATTGATATGTGAATGTCAAATTTTAGTTTATCGTCTATTTCCACTACTAGCAATTTGGTGTGTTCAGTTGGGTATATAGTGGTGTTGTCTTTTGCTGTGATGTTAAAGTGAGAGTTGTTTTGAGTATGTTTGGTGGGTTGGAAGATGAGTAGTTTAGTTTTGTTTGGGTTGTGTATTAATTGGGCATCGGATAACCAAGTTTCAATAGAGGAAAAGGCTTCCTGTGTGACTTTTTGCAGTTTGGGTAGGGAATGGGCTGAGCAGATGATGGTTGAGTCATCTGCGTATTGTATGAGTGTGCCATGTTTGGTGGCAGAGGCTAGATTATTGGTGTAAACAGACAAGAGTAGGGGTCCAAGGATGGATCCTTGGGGAACCCCTATGGAGACAGGTAGTTGGGGAGATATGTCATTCTGCCATACAATGGATTGTTGGCAGTCAGGTAGGTAACTCTGAAACCAGTTGGTGACTGATTGAGAGAAGGATAGGTTATTGACGACAGAGATAAGTTGTTTGTGTGAGACCGTGTCAAATGCTTTAGATAGGTCTAGGAAAGTAGCAGAGGAGAGATAGCCATTTTTTTTATGCTGAAGGATAGTGTTAGTAATGGAGAGTAAAGCAGTGGTGGTGCTATGGTTTGGTCGGAAACCATGCTGAGTATTGGAAAGAAGGTTGTTGGTAAGGAGGTAGTCTGAGACGTGAGAGTGTATGCATCTCTCTAGTATTTTGGAGAGTGGAGAGAGAATAGCTATGGGGTGGTAATTGGTTAGTTCTGTGGAAGGTCTGTGGAGGGGAATTATATGTGATACTTTCCACAGTGTGGGAACATAGCTTTCTGACAGAGATTGGTTAATCAAGATGGGTACTGGGTAGGCCAGAGCATCAGCTGCAATTTGTAGGTATTCACTTGAGAGGTTGTCTGCTGCTAATTTGGTGGGTTTAAGTTTAGTTAAGATTTTTTTTATGTTGGAGGTAGGTACAGGAGAAAAAGAGAAGGCAGTGGAGAGATTACTAGTTAAAGGTGTGGGTTGGAGGGGAGGGGGGTTGTGTTGTTTAGCTAGTGATAGTATGGTTTGTGTGAAGTGTGTGTTGAATGAGGTAGCAATATTTTCTGAGGAGTGAGGGATGTTAGGAGGAGGGGTACTGACTTTATCTGGGTGGAGGATGGAGTTTATGGAGGACCAGAATTGTTTGGGGCTCTGTTGGAAGGAGTCTAGGGCAGGCTGGTAGTATTGGAATTTGTCCTGTTTTATTAGCTTTTTGACTCTATTGCGTAGTTCTAGGAATTTCTGTCTAGCTGAGGGGGTTTTGCTTTTGCGCCAGTGCTCCCAGGCTTTATCCCTGTTTTTCATTTCTGACTTAGTGGTTTTCTGTAGCCATGGGGAGGGTTGTGCTTTGGTTCTGGAAAGTCTTATGGGGGCATGGTAATTAAGGATGCTCAGGAAGGTAGTATTAAAAAATTCAACTGCTTCATCAAGACTGAGGTACTTTAGAGGGTGCCAGTTATATTCTTTGAGGGATGAGATGAATGTGAGTGGGTTAAAGTTTAGTTTTTTATGTATTTGATGGTAGATGACAGGTTTAGCTTGGTATAGATATTTTTTGAGTAGGAATGTTGGGGAGTGATCACTGAGGCTGATAAGCAGCCTGTTATATATGATTGGGGGCTCTTTCTGACCAGTATCCAATCCAGGGTAGTGTGCTTACTGGAGTTTTTATTTATCCTGGTTGGCGACTGGACTAGTTGGGTGAAGCCATGAACGTTTACATGATGAGTTGGATGGTTGCCAGAACAGGATTGCCAGTCAATATTGAAATCACCTAAAATGATAGTTTCTTGGGGGAGATGGTGGGTAGACCAGCTGAGGTGGTTTTCTAGTGGAGGGATGTTTTGGCCAGGTGGTAAGTAGCATCCAATTATGTTGATGGTTTTGTTTTGGTTTATTTTGAGGTTGGTATATATTATTTCTTCATTGCCTATTTGTGAAGCTGATGATTTTAAGATCTGGATGTTTAGATGCTGTTTAAATATTATAGCTACACCGCCTGATATGATGAGAGAATCCAGTGTTCCTAAAAGTGGCAATATTATTAAGGAACCATCTGAAGTATATAGGTTCATCTGAGGTATATAGGTTCATCTGAAGTATATAAGTTCATAGGTGTTTAGTAGGCTAATGACATCAAGGGCCTCTTTAAGCCGAACCATGCATCCCAAATCTCTGACAAGTTCTGATACTCTTGATAAGTGTAAGCAGTGACTTGGGAGGTGACATATTTACAAACAGGGGCCTGGGAGATGAACCATTTACAGACTACCTGTGTCCATTAGAGACATAAGTGCCAAACCAGAAATGAATTTGCTGTTCTCCATCCAACTGTCTAAGTTACACTTGAATTCGGTTTTGGGAGGATCTCTGCTTTAAATGGATGGGGACCCTGTTCCAGAGAAGGGGTAGTCTCTAGGATACATACTTGTCTCTATAGCATGTTCTATTTATATCACAGGCAAAGTTTAAATCTTTAGAATGGATAATTCTGGTGCTGTTTGTTTTGCGGATATGCAGGCACTCCATCAGAGTGGGGGCTGGCAATGCCTTGTATGTTATATGGTATGTCAGTCATGATACTATTTGTTTATTTTACATTCAGCCATATTTAAATGAGATATCTAGGTCACTTGGTAAGAAAAAAATAGAAGAAAAACTCATGGTGTCCCCAAGAAGGTTTTTCATAATCTTTAAAAACAAAACCGATAAGCTTGTTCATCTTTTAAGTACATAGACTTCATCAGATAATGTTAACATTCACTGAAGCAGTTTATATACATTACAAATCACATGATCCATTTAACCCTTCCCTTTCTTTACTACGTTCCATATTAAAGTGCCCTTTATCAAAATCCTATGTTACAAAGTTATAAAAATGTAACACTTTATATGAATATAATAAAGACCAATAGTAAATAAATAAACTATTTTACATATGTCTTCATCTTTAGTAAAATATTTACTGATATAATTTCATTAAGACCAGGTAGCACTGTGGCATTAAGATATATTTGCCACTATAATTCTCGTTGTTCAAGAATAATATTTCATGGACCATCTCTAGGACTTTGTTCTACTTTTTTTAAGACAGTAAATAAAAAATAATGACCCATGTTTTCTTTAATGTGTTTATACAGGGCATTAGTTTTGTTGACCAGGCTAGTCTAACTGGATATATGTCCATTTTCAGTAGAGGCCCGGGGAGAAAAGCTCCAACCAGTTACAGAGACAAATATGCAATATTACAGTAGACATTCACAATATAAATTAGTAACATACAGTAAAAGTGACATGAGAAAAAAATACTTTGTTAAAAACCCTAAAGAAAGTAGATGTGTTTAATTTTTTTTTTTTTTTTTTTTTTTTTTTTTTTTAGAAGATGAGGGAAGGTAAGATTAGGGGGTGGATGCTATAGTAAAAAGAGCATTAGGAATCAAATTGTGTTGTAAATGTTTGTATATTGGGTGTGATCAGTCAGGGTTGGAGCAGGGACAAAGCCAGTGGTTCTTTAGATATTCTTTAAGATGCTTTTTGAATAGTTGAGTAGAAGCAAGTGAGGTAAGTTCAGTTGGAAGTTGATTCCAACTTTTTCCCACTGTGTTGGTGAAGAGTGAGTCCCCTGCTTTGTTGTTTTATTTGACAGTAGACACTAGGAGTTTGTTTGCTGAGCGAAGTGTAGAGAGATTTTTGTAGGGGGTGATCAAATTAGTGAGGATTGGTGTATTATTGGGGTGATAGAGGATTTTTTGGGTTATAGCAAGTTGCTGATAGAGAAGCTTATTATGCAGTTCAAGCCATCCCAGTTGTTTGAGGTTTTGGCAATGGTGAGTTCTATAGGGGGAACAAGTAGCAAATCTAGCTATGTTATTATAACAGGTGGACAGTTTATTAATGTTATTTCTAGATAGATTAGTATAAATTGGAGAAGCATAAAAGAGGGTAGAGGAAAGGTGGGTCTGAACAAGAGTAAGTCTTGCTGGGGGGGGTAAGGAAGGTTTTGATTCTGTAGAGTGATCCTAATTTTTTGTTGACAGTTTTTATTGTTGAGTTAATATGGTCGTCAAAGCTAAGGGTGTTGTCAATTGTAAATCCCAGTAAGCGGGTTGTGGTATCAGGGACTATATTAGTGTCATTGTTGGAGGTTACTATGAAGTTTGGGGGAGTTGACTTAGGGGTAGGAGCAAAGAGTAGTAGTTTTGTTTTTTTGGGGTTCAGAAGGAGGTGGTGTTGCATGAACCACTTTTCAACACTGTTTAATACTGTTTGGGTCTGGAGTTGGAGAGAGTTTATGGATTTGGCAGTGCAAATTAATGGTGAGTCGTCTGCATATTGGATGCAAGTGGCTTGTGGAATATTGGTATGTAGGTTGTTAATAAATAGTGAGAAGAGAAGAGGACCTAAAATAGAGCCTTGAGGTACTCCTATGTTCACAGGGAGGGAAGAAGAGAGAGTATTATTCCAAAGAACTGCTTGCTGTCTGTTTTCAAGATAGGATTTAAACCAAAGAATTGATTGTGAGTCAAGTGAATGGGCTTTCAGGGTTTCAATGAAGGCCTTTGAAAGGTCTATAAATAGAGCAGAAGAGAAAGTATTGGTGTTACGATTTTCATTAATAGAGTTAGCAAAGGATAGTAGGGCGGTTGTTGTGCTGTGGAATGGTCTAAAACCATGTTGGCAGTTGGCAAGTAGATTATTATGGATAAGGTGGTTTAGTAGTTGTTTGTGCATACATTTTTCCATTATTTTAGCAATTGGTGAGAGTAAGGCTATTGGCCTAAAATTTGATAGTTCAGTAGATGTGCCACCTTTGTGTAAGCGGATGATATGGGAAACTTTCCATATGGATGGGATTTTACTTTCAGAGATAGTTCTGTTTATAAGGATGGAGATGGGGTAGGCAATGGATTTAGCTGCTAGTTGCAGGAATTCTGCTGGGAGGCAATCAGCAGAAGGGGTGCAGGGTTTAAGTTTTTGGAGGAGTTTAGAAATGATGGATGTAGGAACAGGTTGTATATGAAAAGTGGGAATTGTAGGATTAGGGTTGTTTAGAGGTGATGAGGTGTTAGGAGGTATTGAGTTGGCAAGGGTTAGAATGGCTACAGTAGTCTTAGTTGTTTTATTCTTTTTAATTTCATAAGTATGTTCATAAATTCTTTCTTTTAATTTTTGCTCTGCTTTATCTACATAAAATCTGTTACATAATTTGCATATTGCTATATAAACAACTCCTTGAATGCTACAATTAAATCTACCTGTATTTTTAAGCTTCTTTTCATCAATGCTTAGTATTTCACCTGATTGTATATGCCTACATTGTTTACATGCTCTGCATTTGGTCATAATAGTTCAAATATTATCTTTTCTATCTTTTGTCAAATTATCAAATACATTCTTAAAACTCATAGGATCATAAGAAGGTACTAGGCTACTGGCCCTAAGGCCCTTACAAGCCTAGCCAAGAATTTAGTCCATATTCCAACAAGTCAGCACCCTATGCCACCAAGGACACAGGTAGAATCACAGGGGTGTATTTTCTGTTTCCCATCCAGTTAACTAGGTTGGGTTTAAAAAGGGTTAATGAAGTTCTCTGCTTTACGTGGAGAGGGAGTCTATTCCACAGTCTATTCATTTCTTATATATGATCTGAGGTTGTGCTCCAAGTTTGGTACATGTTTCCTTATTATTTTTAATTTAATGCCAATTTTGTAATTTTATATTAGATATACTTTGGCATGTGGTAATAAATTTATAGTTGTTCTGATCGTATTTTTGAATGTCATTCTTATAATCAGTATGTTCCCTTACATTATTCACAAGGTCAGTATTAAAACCTTGCACTTCTTTGTTTCCTTTATTAATTTCAGATAAAAAAAGTTTTATTCTATAAGGAAACATAAAGACATTGCTTTCTGTTTCTTACAACGTCTTCTTTGATAGAGTTTATTGTATTTATTTATTTTACATTTGTTGACCGGGCTAGTCTAGCTGGATATATATCCATTTTCAGTAGAGGCCCGGGAAGAAAAGCTCCACACAAATACAAACAAAAACAAAACAAAAAAAAAATGTATACAAATAGAAATATATCATTGCATGGTAAAAAAGGATTTAAAAACCATATGATACAGTGTAACATTTCAGAGATCAAAGACACTTCAGAAAGTTAACATAGAACATAATCTTTCTTTTAGAGGTGAATAGATGCACTCTAGTAAGAGATAAGTAAAATAATTTACATCAGACTTGAGGGATTTAAGCAATACATTGAATAAAGTTTGGTTTAGTGATAGTCTTAGTTACACGACTAATTATTAAATGTTAGGAAGAAGGTAGAAGAGGAGAAAAACAGGGTATAGGTGTTGATTAGTCAAGTTTACTACAAGGACATAGCCAGTGACTTTGGAGGTAATTTTTGAGTTTTTGTTTGAAGAGTGGCAATGATGTAGTTAGTGTTATATCACTAGGTAGCAGATTTCAGCTCCTTCCTGCTGTATTAGTAAATAGAGAGTCACCAGCTGTGTTATTAGACTTTGTTAAACTGGCAATGAGTTTACTAGAAGAGCGAAGGGAGTTGAGATTATTATATGGGATTAAAAGTTTTGAGAGTATAGGGGTATTATTGGGTTGGTACAGTATTTTGTGGGCAATTGTGAGTTGGGGGATTAACAGATGGTTTTGAAATTCCAGCCAGTCTATTTGTTTCAGGTTAGAACAGTGGTGAGTTCTAAAGGGATTTCCAGTAGCGAATCGGGCAATATTATTGTAGCAAGTTGCAAGTTTGTTAAGGTTAGTTTTCTTAAGGTTAGTAAAAGCAGATGAGGCATACAGAAGAGTTGAGATTAGATGGGAATGAGCGATCTTGGCTCTAGCTGATGTGGTTAAGAAAGACTTAATTCTATATAAGGATCCTATTTTTCTGTTGACTGTTTTAATGGTGTTGTTAATATGTTGATCAAAAGAGAGATTATTGTCAATGGTTATTCCTAACAGTTTGGTAGTAGAGTCAGGTAAGATGACAGTGGCATTATTTGAAGAGATTGTGAAGTCTAAGGGGGAGGACCTAGTAGTGGGAGTAAAGAGAAGCAGTTTAGTTTTTTTGGCATTAAGTAGGAGGTAACATCTAGTAAACGACATTTCTACTGTGTTGAAGATGTTTTGAGTAAGGAAAGAAAGTTCAGTTGGAGAGGTAGCTGAGCAAATAAGGGTGGAGTCATCTGCATATTGAATGCAGGTTGCTTGAGGAATTGCTAAATGGAGATCATTAATGAATAAAGAGAAAAGAAGTGGTCCAAGAATAGAGCCCTGAGGGACACCGATGGTGACAGGTAACAAGGAAGAAATTTGATTTTCCCAGAGAACTGCCTGTTGCCTATTGCTGAGGTAAGATCTGAACCAATTAATGGCTAGGTTATCAAAGGAGAGAGATTCAAGAATGTTAATTAGGATGGAATGGTTAACCATGTCGAAAGCTTTAGAGAGGTCGATGAAAAGAGCAGAAGAGAGAAGGTTGTTGTTGCGGTTTCTATTGATAGTGTCTGTAAAGGATAGGAGGGTGGTGGTAGTACTATGATAAGGCCTAAAGCCATGCTGACAGCTTGCTATTATGTTGTGGAGAGAGAGATACTGTAAAAGTTGTTGGTGAATGCATTTCTCCATAATTTTTGCTAAGGGTGATAGGAGAGCAATTGGTCTATAGTTAGAGTAATCGATAGAGTTCCCACCTTTATGTAAAGGGATAATGTGGGAGACTTTCCAGATGTCTGGGATGGTTCCTTCTTGGATTGTCCTATTTATAAGTATAGATATAGGGTATGCGATTACCTTGGCTGCTTTTTGGAGATAAAGAGAAGGAAGCTTGTCAGCAGATGGGGTACAAGGCTTC
Organism: Protopterus annectens; assembly: GCF_019279795.1. Lineage (NCBI taxonomy): Eukaryota > Metazoa > Chordata > Ceratodontiformes > Protopteridae > Protopterus > Protopterus annectens. The sequence continues at coordinate 1,712,522,169 of NC_056732.1, forward strand.
AGTTTATGAATAAGTCTATAGATGAGAGAGGTAGAGATGGGCTGTTGTTTAAAGTTATGGGAGGAGTGTGCTAGGTTGATTGGAAGGTTGGAGTTATCAGTGTTTAGTTGTCTAGCTAGAGATTGTATAGTGTCAGTGAAGAAAGAGTTTAAGGCATTTGCAGTTAGGTGGGGGGTATCTGGATCAGCATCAAGAGGGTTGGGAGTTTTAGAGTTACCTGGGGAAAACAGTCTACTGATACAAGACCAGAACTTTTTTGGATTATTTTGATGAGTTTGTTGAAGTTTACAGTAGTAGTTTTTTTTGTCAGTAATGATTGCTTTTTTAGTAGTATTTCTAAGCTGGCGGAAATGAAGAAGATCAGAGCTATTTCTATGGCATCTCCATTTGGCCCAGACTTTGTTTCTAAGTAGAATTAGATTTTTAGTTTCATTAGAGAGCCATGGGGCTATGTTGGACTTCATTCTGATGGTATGTTTGGGAGAATGTTTGTCAAGAATGGATAAGAAAGTTATATTAAAGTATATTACTGCATTTTCAAGAGGAAGGGATTTTAAGGGGTTCCAATTGCATTCTCTGAGTTCAGTTTGAAATAAGTCTATGTTAAAATGTTTGGTAGAGCGTATTATTCTAATGCTGGGGAGGTTAGGAAAATATTTATTTTCTCTTCTAATATAAGTCAAAGAGTAATCACTGACATCATCTGGCAGGGTTCCTACTTTGTAAGTTTGTTTAACTTTGTTTATGAGTATCCAGTCTAAGATACTCTCTTATTTATTAGGTTTATTAATTCTTGTTGTTGAGGTGATGGTTTGGGTGAAACCATGGAGGTTGATGTGAGAGGTAGGATTTTCAGCATTGATACTTTTCCAGTCTATGTTGAAATCACCTAGGATTATTGTTTCTTGGGGGTAAGTCGTAGATACCCAGCTGAGAAAGGCTTCTAAAGTGGGTATATTATTATCTGGTGGTAAGTAAATACAGATAATGTAAAGGGATTTCTTGGTGTTAAATTGGAATTTAGTTATGAGGACTTCTACTTTGCTATCCTGGGTTGGATAAGCTGGAAGGGTGGAGATATTAAGTTCATTCTTAAAAAGAATTGCTACTCCACCGCCTTTATGTTTTGATCGGCCAAGTCTCACTATATTATAGCCTCGGGGAGTAGTCTCATTGTCTTTTGTATCAGGTTTTAGCCAAGTCTCAGTGAGGCAGAGAATATCAAAGGAATGGATATCTAGGAGGGCATGAAGGTGAGATACTTTATTATTGATGCTTTGAATGTTCAGATGTCCTATTAGGAGGGTATTATTGAGTTTAGGGTTAGTTATTTGAAAAGTAGGGTTGGTAGGTCCAGGGTTGGGGTGGATGTCTCCATCTTGTAAGGTGGGATTATTTGGTTTTGTTATTAAGTTGTTTTTTAGATAGGTTTGAAGTTTCAATTTTCTATCGGTGGGTAGGACATGATTAATGTGGGAGAGTCTGTGGTATTTAGGTAGAAGGTAGCTAGGAGTGGAAGTAATATTGGAGTGTGTAGTTAGGGGTGTATATGTGCAAGTTGTAGTTTGCTTGTGTGAGTGTATAAGCTGGACATAGTGCAATTTTCAAAGGAGGTAAGAAGGGAGGCTGAGAAGAGGGTGGTTAAGAGTAAAACTGAAAGTGTAAGCATGGTTACAGTATAGGGAGCCATCTTTGTGGAAAGTAAAGTTGTAACTAGAGTGAAATGAAAGGTAGAGGAAGTGGGATTGGAGGAAAGAATAAATAAGGAACCTGCAAATGTAAGTGATGGGAATAAAAGGATATTTAAATTATGAGTAAAGGGTTAAGAATAAAGGTATTTTAGGGAGAATATTATAGATAGTAGTAATAGGAGGGTAGGGGTGTGGTTAAATTAAGCTGGAAGGGTGAGTTAAGGGATTGGTTGGTTGAGTTAGGGGGTGAGTTTAAGGAGGTATAAGTTTAGGACCCCTGGGGGTGGGTGGGAATTGGGGGTAGGGTAGGGGAGCGGAGTGAGCTTGCAGGGCGAACGGAGCGGGTAGAAACAATTGAAGGAGAAACTGGAAAGGAGACTATCAGAAATGCAGGTGATTATAGGTAAGAGAGGTATAACATGAAAAGGAAAAGGTCTAGAATGACCAAGTACACCAGCAAAATGACAAAAATAAAGGAGGGTTAAATCAGTGTTTAAGCATAAGGTGAAAGACAGGAGGAGCAGGCCAAGGAATAGAAAAATAATTAGGCAAGTTTCAGGGGTAAAAAAACAAAAAGAAGGGAGACAGACAGATAGTACTGGCAAGGATGAGGGTGAAGGGGGATAGGAAGACCAATACTAAAATTACAGATGTAGGACAGTTAGTGCAAGAGGGAGCAGCAGTGAAAAAAAGGAAGGGATAAGGGTGCCACCTAGTGGATAAAACAGGTATAGAAGAAGGAGAGTGGGGAAGCTAACTAGTAAAGAGATAAAGTAAAAACTAATTATAAGAGTAGGAATGTTATAGGTGCGGGGGTGAGAAGGTAGAAGAGAGGCTGTGAAGGAGAGGTACCGGCTGGTAGTGGCTCAAGCTCAGGCAAACTGTAAGACCCTTGTAGAAATCCAAAACAGAGGCCTAGTATACCAGCGGGACAATGCCCATAACCTACTTTCTTCTTTTCTTGATAGAGGGTACAAAAAGGAGGCAAGCAGATGCAGTCACCGGAGTTTGGACAGTTTCTTGTGACACCAGATGGGTTGTGGCTAGGGCAGGAATCAGAGCAGAGTTGAGCTAGGTACTTTGGGGAGAAGGGAGGCAAGTAAAAAGGAACAGGGTTAGCACAGGTATCAGGCCTGTAAAGTAGTAAAAAATACAACATTAACAATCAGAGAAAGGTAACACAATATTACTCTAACTAACACATATAATCCACTTTACAAGCTACAAAGCAAGGCAGAGTATTTACAAGCCTTTGTTGAGCAAGAGAGCAATTCCTTAAACAACAAAGCAAAATGCTGTAACACAGTGTTGCCCTTATTGATAACTAAAACTAGAGAATATGAATGCAGCTTCTAAACCAATTACGGCAGGAGTTTAACAAATATTGCAGAATAACATGCAAAAAATAAACAAGAGCTAGGTGTAATATAACTGAGAATTAAAAGTGAGTGAGGTCTTCAACACTGACTAGGGGTAATGCCTGAGCAATTGAAGCAGGTACAACGGCAACTTGAGGAAGGCCAGATTAGCTAAGTAAGGTGCTAAGGAGTTAATCATAGCTACCAACTAACCTCTATTCAAAAACATAAGAAGTCCCATTCTTTTTGAAATTCCTTATAATCTGACCCCATCCTGACCATCCATACCATTTTTCCCTTCACTACTGCTCGTTTTTGGTGTAAGGGATGACTACTAGTAAAATGAAGAAAGAGTTTGAGTATGTAGGTTTTCTAAATATAATATATATATATCTATATTTTTAATCTATATTGTTAATCCATTTGATATTTTATTGTTAGTTAACTTAACATCCAAATATGAAATTAATTCTATTCTGATATTATATGCACATTTCAGAAAGGTAGTAGTACTGTTTATGTAGTTAAGGAATTCTTGTATTTTTTTTTTTCATCAATCCGTGCAACAAAAATATTATCTAAATACATACTCCATGATGATTTGTATTTACTATCAAGTACAAACTTATTTTCCCATGCTGCCATGATTAAATTGGTGTATAATGGCCTGTAGGCCACGTCCATGGCTACTCCTTGTTTCTGGTGAAAACAATGTCCTTCAACGTATATATAATTATTATGTAAAATGATTCTAATGAGTTGACAATAAGTACTAACTCTATCTTGTGTTAATTTCATAGTATCCATTATATATTCTGTGAACCATGTTAACCTTTCTTCATGTGGAATATAACTGAATAAATCTTGTACATCAATTGTTAAAAATGTAATTGTTTGTGTCTTTCGGCTTTTCCCGGTTAGGGGTCGCCACAGCGGAACTCCGGCCCACTAATGATTGGCAGTACAGTTTTACGTGCTGGCTTGCAGGGCCTAACGCACAACCTTTAACGAAGGAACGCCCATTCACGCATGTCGCCACACAGAAGATGCTCTAACTGAGAGTCGAACGGGCGGGCAACGTCTAACTGTGAGGCGACAACGCTACCGTAGCACCACCACCGAGGAATAGTTAAAAATTTTATATTTGCTATGTATTCAAGTTAGTTACACTTAGTTAAAAAATCCCACAAATCTTTAGTTAGATGTTCTATATTCATTACTTCACTTTTTAGTTTATGATTTATGTATCTAGGTAGAGCATTATCTGATGAGGTCTATGTACCTGAAAGACAAAAGCGCTTATCGCTTTTGTTCTTAATGAGCATTAAAACCCTTTTGGGGGCACTGCGAGTTTTTCTTCTAGTTTTTTTTCAGTTATAGTTGTTACTTTGTGATCACTTGGTAAGAAACAATTACTGCAGTGTTATAATGAAATCAGAGTAATATTGTAAACTTCCATTGGAATTATTCCAAAATTTCATAAAAATAAGATAAATGTTTGACTTTTATGAAGAGGCAGAATAGTAAATAATGCTGCAGTCAGTTATAAGGTCATTAGATTATGGTTATGGTGTAGGTGGGAAGATAGCTAGGGAGCCCAGCAATTGAATTATCATGGGATAACAGGAGAAGAAAGTTGCCTGTGAGCTGGGAACTGTTTATGAGACCTTGGTACTACATTTTTCTCTTTTCAGGATGAGGATTTTTTGATGGAAATTGACTTGATGTATCCCATTATGTTATAGTATAGAGAAAGATGTATTTGAAATTCAAGGTTTCAGATCTACAAAATCAGGAAGAATAAACTATAGCAAGTGGGTATATAAATGTTTAAAAACTATTGAAGAGTGGAAATGACATGAATGCAATGATAATGGGACAACCTCTACAGCTATTTAGATAGAAATTTTCTTCCATCAATGTAAGTGGTAGTGAATTTATATAATGCATGATTGAGAAAAGATGACTATAAAATAAACATGAGATGGTGCATAAGTGATGCTTTTTAATAATATTTTATAATTTATCATCTTTCTATGTCTGGAATGCACGTTTGTATCATTTCAATCTGCTTTTCCAAGGTGTAAATAAAGGTGATTTTTTTAAAACAATCAGCAAGAACAATTGACATGTACACAGCCCGGCAGTCATAACCAAGAAATTCTACATGACTGTTTTGTTATGTAACAGTATATATGACTAGAGTCTCACAATGACAATTATTTTCTATATGGAACATAATAAGGTTGTCTGGAGCTTGATGTCAAAGGGTTATTTGTGCAGTATTTCTACTTGTGTGACAGACTAGGCCACCATATGATTCTCACCCTGCAACTTCCATTGTAGTATCTGGAGCATTAAGCTCCATAATACACCTTGAGGTTGTTAGTCACACCTGTGAATCCATGGACCTTTGAGACAGGACAACATATACAAGGAATCTATGTCCACTGTCAGTCAATGGCTTATCCAGGTGACTGTCCCATGATCCATGCCTCAACAACCCACAAGTCTATATTTGTTATATTTTTTTCTTTTACTTATTTGGAATTATGCAGTGAAGGTTTTTCCTACTCCTGTGTGGATGACTCAAGAAGAAGAAGAGGAATTCTTTTTTTTTTTTTTTTTTTTTTTTTTTTATGTCAAACATGCACACATACCTCTGCTTTTGGATTCCTCAGGCTGAGTGAGTTCTTGAGCATCTTCCATCTCTACCTGGAAAAGAAGAATTAAATGTTCAATAAATAGTTCCTTAGGCATGAATTACTATCTGAGTGCTATCATCTGTGATTACATTTGTTTCTGTAAACATGTTACTGACACATAATAACATACATGCCACATCTTGTTTTTTCATATGAAAAGATGTCCCCACTAAACACACAGACACACACATACACATGTGCACTGCATGCCTTGTAGCTTATAGTAGTTTTGATAGTTTCATCATATCAGTAGGAATGGGATAGTTTACAGAAGGTGCAAGTGGAGAATGGCACGACCCTGTCCTTTCATTCCACAGATGGACAGATCCCACCAAGTACCACCATCTCAACTCACTGTAGCTGATGGGTGGCACAGCTCACTGTTCCTGTCTACATTCAGCCACTGGCTGAAGAAATGTGAGCATGTGCACATTTAACACTTGCTCACATATTCAGAGGTGTCATCTGAATGTAGCTGTAAAAAGATGGCTGCAGTAGCCCTTCGCTCGCATTCCTAGTTTGCACTAGACATGTACACATGGATATCAGGTAATTGACAATAATATGTTTATCTATTTGCTGAGGACTATACATCATGCATGGTTTGCCTTTGAATCAGTTTTAATGCTGCTTTTGTCAGCAACATAGTTTGCTCCTCAGTGAGTTCTGGTCAGTCTTTTCTTTTTAGCGTCATGATAACACTGATCACTGATTTGCAGGTATGGGCCATCACTAGCACACTTACTAACTGTTAGGTCCCTCTAAGAACTAGGACCACCAATAAAGTCAGGCTTATTTATTCCTATGTATCCATCAGCACATGCTTAGATTTATGATACAAAAAACCTTCTTATAATAGTGGATACATGGTGAAAAAAGGACAGTTCATAGTCTACATAGCTTCCTAGCTCAATAACTAGTTAATCAGTTTCAGTAGTGTGTTCCAAGGTCAGTAACTAGTTGATCAGTTTCAGTAGTGTGTTCCTAGGTCAATATCTAGTTGATCAGTTTCAATAGCGTGTTCCTAGGTCAATAACTAGTTGATCAGTTTCAGCAGTGTGTTCCTAGGGCAATAAGTAGTTGATCAGTTTCAGTACTGTGTTCCTGGGTCAATAACTAGTTGATCAGTCTCAGCAGTGTATTCCTATGTCAATAACTAGTTGATCAGTTTCAGTAGTGTTCCTAGGTCAATAACTAATTGACCAGTTTTAGTAGTGTATTTTTAGGTCAGTAACTAGTTGATCAGTTTCTGTAGCGTGTTCCTAGGTCAATAACTAGTTGATCAGTTTTAGCAGTGTGTTCCTAGGTCAATAACTAGTTGATCGGTTTCAGTAGTGGGTTCCTGGGTCAGTGACTAGTTGATCAGTTTCATCAGTGTGTTCCTAGGTCAATAACAAGTGGATCAGTTTTAGTAGTGTGTTCATAGGTCAATAACTAGTTGATCAGTGTCAGTAGTGTGTTCCTAGGTCAATAACTAGTTGATCAGTCTCAGCAGTGACCTCCTATGTCAATAACTAGTTGATCAGTTTCAGTAGTGTGTTCCTAGGTCAATAACTAGTTGATCAGTTTCAGTAGTGTGTTCCTTGGTCAATAACTAGTTGATCAGTTTCAGTAGTGTGCTCCTAGGTGAATAACTTCCTAATCAGTTTCAGTAGTGTGTTGTTAATGTAATGCTTACAAGGGACTTGTTGCTTGCCAGTGGATACTATTATACATTTTTTGGCATTCAGTTTTAGTCCATAGTTTTGACAGCAGCTGTTGTTTTGGGAGAGGCACTGTTGGAGGTTCTTGATGTCCTCTGGGGAATCTATGAAAGCACTAAGTCTACAATCATCTATAAACTTGGTCAGCCATAAACCCTTAATAGTGGTTTGACTTCAGAGAAGTAAATGCCAAAGAAGAGTAGCCCAAGGACTAAATCGTGGGATACACAACTAGTAATAGGTCTTTTGGAGGAGGTAGAGCCACATATCCTAACTTCTTGGGTCTATTTGTGAGCCAGTTTGCTAGCCAATGAGTTACATAGGGATGAACATTTATTTATTTGTTTTTTATTTTATTTATTTTATTTTACATTTGTTGACTGGGATAGTCTGACTGGATACATGCCCATTTTCAGCGGAGGCCCAGGGAGAAAAGCTTCAAACTTACAAACAGATAACAACAAGTAAGTTACAGTATACGCATTTATTGTATTAACATACAAGTTACAGTCTCACATTTCAAGCCTATGAAGAATACAGTTTATATTCAGAAATATATATATATATATATATATATATATATATATATATATATATAAATATGTTACTGTTTCTCTTATCGAACCTATAGGTGCAGCTATACACAGAGTATCTGCAGAGATGTTACAGTTTCTGTTTTCAAACCTTTTAGTGTAAGAGATAAGTCGCTGTGAATAAAAAAAATTGCAGGGATATGGAAGTAGATTTGGCTTTAGTCAGGGTTAGAGCAAGGACATAACCAGTGAGTTTTAAAATATGGGGTTAGATTTTTTTTTGAACTGATTAAGGGAGGGGTTCTGAGTAAGGCCAGATGAAAGCGAATTCCAAGTTTTACCTGCTGAATTTGCAAACAAAGATTCTCCTGATAGGCTGTTAGCTTTAACAGATTGAAGCAAAAGTTTTGTATTGGAACGAAGTGGCCTAGCGTTTTTGTAGGGATGGATAACGTTTTTAAGGGAGGGTGTTTTTTCTGGTTGGTTAATAACCTTGAATGCTACAGTAAGCTGATTATATTGAATTAGCATGGGGAGTTCTAGCCATGCTAAGAGGTTTAGGTTTTCACAATGGTTTGTCCTGTAGGGAGTTCCTGTGGCAAACCAAGCAATTTGATCGCAGCAGCTAGAGAGTTTGCTTAGTTGAGATAGTTTAGCTGAGATAGTTATAGCTTATATAGAGCTTATAGAGATAGAATGTAGCTGAGATAGATATATTATAGAGATAGCATTTAGCTGAGATAGTTCATGATAGCTGAGTGTGGGATGGTGACAAATGTCTTTGTGAGGTCTAGATATGCAATGTGCACTCATTTGTCCTCATCCATTGCTTCAGTAGCCTTCTTGAAGAAGTAAACCAGGTTACATAGGCAGGATTCACCTTTACAAATCTAAAATGGCTCTGGTCATGAGTTTGTAGGTTACCTATATCCTTATTTATTAATTAATTCCATAATGATCCTTTCCTTAACCTTAATCAAAGAGTAAAAACGTCACACAGATAAACCAATTAGTAAAAAATTACAAGAAAAATCTAGCCAAGCTAGAGTTTTCACTGTGTGATACCTTAAACCTCCTACATTAGAGGCCTGATAAGCAGATCCGATGATGGGGGGTTTGGGAAGGAAGTGTGGTAATTGGTAAAGAGTGGCACTGATCTGGAAGGGAAGGAGGTATTTTTTCCTGTGATGCAGAAAAATCCCTGGTGATGGGTATGTGCCATAATAATGAAGGCAGATCACTAGTAAAAGTATGGTATCTGCCATGTGGCCAGAGTTAACTGACTTTATTTGTAGTGATGCATGTGGCATTACTGGCTTTGCAAAGTTAGGGCATATAAACACCCCCTAATGTGCAGGACCAGTGTATGAGAAACTGCAGATTACCCTGCTTCACTTCTCCTGCCCAACCTGCAATTGGTGTGGTGTCAGCCCTGGGGGGTAGTATTGGGGCACATAAGATAAAACTGTGCATCAGGTATCTAATGATAAGCTGAGGAGGCATGCAAATGTGAAGCAAAAATGAATGAATGAATAAATAAATAAATAAATAACCAACTAAATAAATAAATAAATAAGCTTTTCTATCCATCCTAATTTACACTATTTACTTATCTAAAAGTACTAAGGTACACAACTTTACTTACCTATGAGTGCTAATAATGCAAGTTTATTTATCTAGAAGTATACACTGAGCTTATTTTTCCTTGTGAGCTAATAAAATTGTTGCAACATAACAGGTACAAAAAGGGATGGCATAACAGTGTAGCAACAGGTCTTACCTGTCCAGTGCTAAAGAAAGTAATGTGACCAACACAATGACAATAATTAACAAAGTAAACAAAACATTTGCAGAATAAGACATTGTAACAATATTATATGTTGCACACTTTTAAAGTTCAAGGTTGAGAGCACATATCATCTTTTAGTAATGTTTGTGACAGAGGAAGCCAAACTGACATAAATACAGGACTGCCAGTTAGAGCTGTGGTGGGTTTATGTAAGTGTACAAGGAAACACCAGAGATTATATTAATACTACATTTTTTATACATAAAGATGAATTTAAAAAGTATGAATCATTTTGTTATTCTATGTTTAAGAAACCATTAACTCACTAGCCAAACATATTTCAGGGATGATATTGGATTGCAATTATTCAAACCAGTATACACTCATTATATGAACATTACTAGACTGAAGAAATGTGGCAGTATTAAATGATATGCATATAAGAGAAAAAAATATTTTGCTTTCCAGAAACATGGCTTAAAATAATTTGGTGTTATTGGGAGTTAAAATTATCTGCTGGTGTTTAGCATGACACACAAGAGAGCTGTACATAGACAACTTTCTCTTGTAGTGCTCTAGTCACTTAAAATAACCTAACCATTCATATAAGGGAGCTCTTTAATTATGTTATATGTTTTATGTGCAGCGTTTCCTTTTTTCTTGAACTGTCATGATGTTACCATATAGGCTGACATGTCTTGCATCATAGCCTCTGCTTTATCTAGACTGAGTCTTTTTTTACTGCACTAAAATTTATTAAAGGTGCTAACTCTTCCATTGTATCATTCATAGTAGTACCTCTCATTTATTTAGCCTGCAATGTGTTGAAAACTGAATACTTCACTTTGTGTAGTGTAAAACTGAATATGTTCATATTAGAATGATACCATGTAGGTGTATCTATCCTGAATGACCTTTAAATGTTCTTGTATTGTACTATGTAATTTACTTTGGCTTTGTCTGTGTTCAAGTTCTAACTGAAATGATTATCAACTGACTGACGCAACAAAATAAGTAAATAAAGCAGTAAGCACTAAGCATTTAGTGCGCAAACCCTTGGCTGTGGTTTTACAATCATACTTGTCCCATAATATGTTTGAATGGAATTTTTGTTATCTGTATAATTCTAAAGTGCGTGCGTAAATTTTTGCATGTCACATGTTCTTTAAGTAATCAGAGGAAGGCTGATTCAGAGTGAATGAGAATAACTGGGGAAAAAAATTCAGCACTGTTGTATGCTTGTCAAAGAGGTGTAAAAGCAGGAGATCAATCATATAACCTGAAGCTTTTGTGAATGTTAAGACTAAACCAGTAGCTAGCAGTGAGTTTGTTACGTTTGCCTTAAGTTTTAGGGTTATCATGGCACTCTCTAGGGAAATACCTTGGTCAGAAGTTGAGTCTGGAAGTTCCTTTTTGGTGACAGAAACAGAATTTTTATTAAAAGTGAAGGAACTGCCTGTTACTGTTTTGCAGTTTCAGCTACAAAGATGCTAGTCACAATCTATATTTCTCCTTTTATTTCAGTTTGCATGTGACCGTTTCCTTTTCAATATGATTTGGTCACATTGACTTTTCCTGCACTGGTAAGTATTCTATAATTAAAAGCTGACTAAGGTGTCTTATTCTATTTCTTCAGTCACCCTCAAAAATTACTTTTAGCCCAATGGTAAGCCCCTAACACGTAAAACATGGAAAATATATATTTTCACAGAGGTATACGTGTATAATCATGTTTCCAATTTTGGGGAAGAGTGTCTTCGATTTTTGGCTTGAAATGATGAGGATTAAATCCCAAATGTCCTGATACTGAGGGAAAACTTTTAAAAACTGGACATTCTAGTTTCATAGAGATGAAAATTATCTGAACAAAACTGCCTGAGGAAGTCAAGAGTGTCATGTGTCTTCATGCCATAGGCAAGAAAACCATTAAGCTATGTCTATGTGATAGGAGAAAACACTGTGTCATTACTGAAAACTAAATTCTAGGAATATTACAAACCAAAGAATTACTACTTTTAATCAGACATTGATTTTTTTTTTTTTTACCAGAAACAAAAGGCGGAAAAATTTGACTGATGTGAGACACAGAATACACTATCCTGAGGCTGGAGGGTAAGGTGATTTAATGATCAAAGATAGAACTGTGTGCAGCATAAATAATAACTATGTAAGACTCAGGCTTTTGAGATAATTGTACCTAACAGGGTGTTCCAGACACAGCTACAAAAATTGAGCAGAAAACATTTGGAAAAAAGAACAACAAAAATAAATAGATAAATAAATAAGTAAATAAATAAATCGAGACAAGAGATGAGCCAAATATATTTAGTGATTTAACACTTCCATTTTGCTTTTACACAAGAGCTCATCAGAATAAAATTATATGCTAATACAGCAAATATATAAATAGCAAAAGCATCATGTGACTATTTGTGATTCAAGCAATTAAAAAACATGCACAATATACAATGTAAAGATAAATGAAAATTTAAAAATGAGTATTACTATTATTCAATTTAAATAGACTTCTAACTCTCAAAAAAGATTTAATACTTATAGTTTCATTAAGACCTCAGGTGTTGTCAGCTTGAAGTTGCCACACAGACTCCTTGAAGGCAAACATCCTTAATTATATTTTTCTTGATAATGACTTTTTAATTTATATATAACCTTGGTGCCTTTTACATCAAGTTTAAATTATAAACATTGTGCTTACTTTTTACTAACTAACTAACTAACTAACTAACTAACTAACTAACTAACTAACTAACTAACTAACTAACTAACTAACTAACTAACTAACCAACTAACTAACTAACTAAACCTCCAGTTAATTTTTAAAATGTCCTCCTCTATAATTAAAGATAAACTGCCTAGATAAACTGTTTACAATACTAAAATAAATGTTTAATTATCTACCTATGTATATGATTTACATCTTGTCACAGACCTGATAAAGGCTTTATTGCATTAATTAGCTGAAAGTGATTCATAGGTTCATAGGTTGGTACTAGGCTATCAGCCCTAGGGCCTATACAAGCCTGGCCATAACAATTCCCTGGCTATGTCTTCCCACACTATTTACTTCCCGGGACCCCTGTCTAGCAGGGCGACTGACATGATCCACAGGGTGAATTTCCTTCCTCCCATCCAATCATCAAGGTTCCTTTTAAAGAGGTCCAAAGAGGTGCTCTGCGTGACATGTATGGGCAGTCTATTCCAGAGTCTGGGGAGTCACTGGGTCATGAACCTATCCCTTTTTATTTATTGTGATGACAAGATTTAGATCCCTGTAGCATGTGGCTCTGAGGGATTGGGATTTCTTTAAGTGTAGCATGTCCAACAGCTCTGGGTTTGACATGGCCTTGTATGTTAAGCAGAGATCGCCCCTGAGTAGACGATATGCAACAGAGTATAGCTGGAATTTTTTAAGGCAGTCAGCATAGGGCATCTGCTTTAAGCCTGTGATTCTTTTAGTGAGGTATTTCTGTGGCCTTTCCAGTTGTTGCAGATGTCTTGAGAGGTATATACCAAATGGGGTGTTGTATTCTATAATAGGCCTAATGAGGGATGAGTACAGTGGGACAATGACCTCCTTTCTTCTGGATGAAAAGCCCTTAGTGATGAGGTGTGTCACATAGAAGGATTTCCTGACTGTGGCAATGTGGCTATCGAAGATGAATCAAAGGTGAGACCACTGTCCACCTGTGTCCCCAAGTCCTCTTATCACACTTTTGGTGTTTACTGTACTGCCACCTATGTGGTAATTCACGGGTACATGTTTTTTCCCAAAGGGGATAACTATACATTTCTTGGCATTGAGCTTGAGCCTATGGCTCTGGCACCAGTCATCTGTTTCTGTAATGGCTCCCAGTTTGCAGTCATCTGCAAACTTTGTTAGCCAGAGTCCCTTAGTGTTGGCCTGTACTTTAGAGAAGTAGATGCCAAACAAGAGCGGTCCCAGGACTGAACCCTGAGGTACTTCACTTGTCACTTGTCTGGAGATGGATTTGGAGTCAGCTACTTTTACAGTGTGGGTTCTGTCAGAAAGCCAGTTGACAACCCATCGAGTGATGCAGGGATTAATGCCCAGCTTAGTAAGTCTGTCTATGATTCCAGAGTGGGGGATGGTGTCAAAGGCCTTGGCGAGGTCCAGATAGGCTGTGTGGACCACCTTACCCTCGTCCATGGCTCTGGAGACTGATTTGAAGAAGTCAATCAGGTTCAGGAGAGAAGATTGTCCCTTCATGAACCTAAACTGGGTGGGGTCCAGTGTTTGAAGGTTGCCAATGTCTTTGTTTATAAGTTCCATGATGATACGTTCCATGGCCTTGCAGATCAGGCTTGTCAGACTGATGGGGCAGTAGGTCCCAGGATCCAAGGTGGATCCCCCCCTTGTGGAGTTGGATAACTGTAGCTGTGCACCACTCGGTGGGTACAAAGCCTGAGGTGAGGCTATGATTAATCATGACACTTAGGTGAGGTGCCAGTTCATTTTGTAGTTCATGTAATACACAGCCCGGGATATCATCTGGTCCCATGGATGCTGTATTCCTAGCTTTGGAGAGTGCGTTTTTTACCTGTGTGGCCATTATTACCAGAATTTGGAAATCTTCCGGTATTGAGATGGGCCGTTTAGGGGGAGAGAGGGGGGTGAAGTTGGCACTGAATTGATCTGCCAGGATATTGGCAATATCCTTGGGATCGGTATATTTAATGCCATTCTGTTGTAGCTCAGAGCAGATCTGAGCATTGCCATTTAGATTCTTGACATAGTTATAGAATGCCTTGTGGTTGTCTTTGGAATCTTTGGCAATTGTATTTTCATGATTTTTTTGATTTTAGTTAAAAGTCTTTTTTTATGTATATGTTATGCTTTTCTTAATTCCTGATTTTGGAACGTGGGTTGTAAATAAATATGTAGTGTTTTCCTTAACGAGGATTTAGTTTATCTAATCATTAGGTGTGTGTGGGGGGGTGGGTACTTGCTGTTCTAAAACACACTTTTACGTCCCTGTTTATATTATTTGCCATGAATTGGCTGGTTTAAAATTAAATGATACATATATTTTCCACACCTACTTTTAAGAGTATAAAATTTGATATGTTTACGATTGTAAACTATTTCTGATTTTTGTTATTGAGGATCAATTGTCTGCAACAAATAAAGGCTTGTCGCTTTGGAACACTACCTGGTTTTCATGATTTTTGTCAATTATTGTGACTGAGCTCATCATCGAAGTTTTAAGACCACAAGTTTCTCTGTTTTTTTATTTTTTCGTTAGCAGTCATGTTGGGTTGGAACTAGACAAATGTCTATGCTTGTTCATTTTTTTTATATTCAGTTTTACTATGTCTACACAAAGGTTTTGCTTTTGTTTGTTTGTTTATGACCATATAAATGCTCGTTTATTCTCTTGTCAATTTGCACATAGCCACAGTAACATAAAACCCAGCACAGGATAGGCATATTTCAATATAAATAACACCAGCGGAATTATACGAGTAATAAGAATTAATATTAATTGTCCTATCAAAGTGTGTTCGGGATCAGAACTTTAACTCTTTCTCTTTCTTTGAACTTTACTTTTCCTAAAAGTGACTCAGGTCCTAAAATTCTTGTCCTGTTCATGTCATCTTTTAGGGTAAATCCTACTCTAACAGCTGTTTTAAAAGCTTAGTTATCTCAGAAATAACATGCATCGACTTTTCAAGATAGTGCATCATTCCGGAAACTTCTGTAAAACATGCTTGTCTTCTAGTATTTGCATTTATACAACTGTTCTGCCATTTTCAGCATCATGTTTGTGCCATGTTAGAATGTAACACGTATGTTACACATGTAACTCCTGTTTGATATTTGGCTTTATATAACTTGAAACAATACTGCCTTAATGTATTCAACAGATGCATCAGACTGTTATTACTATACATGACCAATAATCATATATAACCATTTGAAGGTTCGATGACTTGTCATTCGATTCTTATCACGAGTTGGTTTGCATGTTTCCAGGCTGACATAGTCTGTATATATTTGAATCAGATTATTCTTGTGATTTTATAAAGTAAAAACCAAAACTAATGCCTTTTTTCAGGAAAATAAATATTTGCTGCTATTTTACATGTTATACAAGTGCTGACATTGAGGGAACTGGGCAAAATTCTTGGCTAGGCTTATAAGGGCCTCCAGGCCAATAGTATCATCCTATGAACCTATGAACTTATGCATATATTACTTGCTACAATTATTTATTTGCCTTTGAAAATCATGCATTAGTACTGGTTACAAGAAGTGAATATCTTTTTGAGGGTATAGTATGCAGATAAAAGAACAGGACACATGATCAGAATAAGGGGATCATTGGTGGAAGTGGGGGTACAGTGTTGTGTGTGACACTGAAATACACTACCGTTGCCACTGTATGTACTGACTGGGCTGCCTTGCAAATCAGAATTTAGATCATGCAGTGAAATCCTTGGAAGAAGAAGAAGACCTGCATTCTCAACTGTTTTGTACCTGTCTTCTATTAGAAGCTCCTGAGTTGTGTTTTTTTTTATGTGAACTACAAGAGCTTCAGTGTTTGCAAAAGGTTATGAAAAATATGAACTATATCCACATTTCATAAAATAAATTAAAAATAGATTGCAATATTTTAATTTAGTTTAGTGGAGCTCATGCAATCAGATGGTTTTACAAAAAGTATATAAAACCATTTGTTTAAAAAAAATACAGCAAGAAATATAAATATTTGAAGTAAACTCTGCTAATAGTAACATTATTCTGATATTGGCACTAATATGTCATGAAGAATAGGTCATACGTAATGAAACGAGGTTGCACCTGTAAGCTGACAAAACTTAGAAAATATCCACAGTGAAAACATTACTGTGGGATGCATGGGACTTTATTTAATGAAGTGCTTTTACCAAAGGTTATGAAAAATATTAAATATTTATGATCTTTCCAAAAATAAATCAAAAATGGAGTAAGATATATTCATGCTGGGTGACTATAAAAGTGATGGTTGTTAGGAAAAAGTATATTAAACATGAATGGGTAAGGGGAACACTGCAAAAAACCTAACTTTGTCTAACCATACTCTGTATAACCCCTTATTGATGATTCCGGAGTTATATAGGCACTGCCGAAAAGGGGCACACTCTTGGGTGCAGATATAACTCAGTTTTAGCATACTGATATTTTTAAAGCAGTATGAAACTGATTTTAAAATAATCCTTCTTACTCACCACATCTGCAAGATAGCTATTTGACTAGTATAGTAGCTGTACTCTTTGGTAATTATTTGACTAGTACAGCTACTATACTAGTAGCTGTACTAGTCAAATAATTATCACAGAGTTTTCCCTTTGACTTTAATGGAAAGCTCTGTGGTAATTATTTAACTTGTACAGTTACTAGTATAGTAGTTAATGGAAAACTCTGTGGTAATTATTTGACTAGTACAGCTACTAGTATAGTAGCTGTACTAGTCAAATAATTACAGCAGAATTTTCCATTAAAGTCAAAGGGAAATCTAACCAGCCAGCGACGAGTTGTGCTATTTATTCATTCATTTGAATTCTCAGCTCTGTAATAACACAGTAACAGGACATATTTGACACAATCCATGTCCTATTACTCTGCAGTCTAAATGTCAGTGATCACATGCTCTTCACAACTGATCTCAGTATTTTTCTGTCAGTCTCCTCTCTAGTCTATTAATTCATCTCAAGATTACTGGAAGAAAGATTTATTTTGCAGGTATGTTACTTTTCTTACTTACTAGCGTGAAAACAGAGAAAACTGTGACAAGTGGTATCATTAGGTACTACCCAGAGCACAAACTACTCGTTTGCTAATTTCTTTATTCATACATTTATTACGACTGTGATTGGCATGGGTGTGGGGTACCCAGTAACAGCAAGTTAAATTACATTGTTCTGACAGCTTTTCTTTTACTTCTGCAATCACACGTGTCAGATAATCACCAGACATAGGTATGCTTGTGACAGGCAGTCTGTAGATGAAAGCAAAGGTCATCTACAGTGATCACAAGAATGCGATCATTATTTTGGCTTGGTGGGTGTGTGGACAGGTTATTGTGTCACAGAGCTACAAAATGAAATACATTATTATGACTATTTTCTTTCTTTTATCTTACAAATTAATATCAAATGGCTATACAGAAGGTTGTTATATTTGTGGGTGGGGTGTAGGAGAGCAGGATATGTGTAAAAATGTAATATCTCATGTAATTAAGACTACTATGCTTTTCATTTTCTTCACAATCACACAACAGAAATGTGACCGAAGGTGGATATTTTGTACTGGGGGCAGGTTGCATGAAAGCAAAAGGCATTTACATCATTCATGCATATCAGTCACTGATATGTCTAGTTTGGGGGAGGGGACACTTATATATCTCAGAAAGCTACAGTTTGAAATACATTACTGTAGTTGTAGTTTTTCACTTTATTAAAAACAGAGGAGTATACAGATGGTGGGTGTCTTTTTTGTGGTAGGAATGAGGAGACATGCTGTGCATGAAAGCACAGGACTATTACATGATCATTGTCAAATTAAAATGATATGGTGTGTTGGGAGCACTCTATGTGCCCAACAGCAGCAAGCTGGGATATGTTGCAGTGGGAGCATTTTTCATGTTGATGAGTCTTCAGAAGCATATGGGATGTGGCTATATTTTGGTGGAGGCAGGTATGCAATGCATGAAAAAAGGGAAGTTATAAGATCATTTCTGAATGTTTAATGATATGGTTAGCTGGGGATCAGTTTCTGTCAAAGTGCAATCTGACAATTAAATTTATTTGATCACTTCAAAGTCAAAGATGCTATTCTCTGTCAGATGGGCATATTCTACTGGGATGATATGTGTGTGTGTGTGTGTGTGTGTGTGTGTGTGTGTGTGTGTGTGTGTGTGTTTGCATGCAAGTATCTTATTAGAATTCCATTTATAATTGTAAACTATTTTTATTTATTTTGATTTTGTTTACTAGATTTGTCTGACTAGGTTAAGTCAAAAAACTCCTTTTCAGTACAGGCCCAGGGAGAAACATATTACAACATTTTTTTAAACAGACATTTTGTAATATACATGAACAGACACTAAGTAATATACATTAACAATTACACATACATTTAACAATTAGATTACATTCATGTGAAATAAAGGCAACTATTGCAATATAGAAAATAGTTATGAACATAGTAGATGTTGAACAATTAGCATTTGAAAAGGTGTATTAGTGAATTTGTCAAACAGATCTTGTGATCAGTGATTAGAAATTCAAAGAAATGGAAATGAGGGCAGGAACTTGGGCAGAAAACGTTAATATTATAGGTATGAGAGGGGGTATTTAATGGGGTATTTAGCAACTTTCTTACACACTGGAATAGATATGAGTCACTCAAAGGCACTCCAAGATAACTCTATGAAGAAAGAATTACAAACAATCATTGCTAACACACAGGACCTTTCCTTAAAAATGGATAACTTGGAGGAAATTATGGAAAACATGAAAAAAAGAACGTATGAAGCAGATTGAAGTATTGAAGGAAATCATCACTAAAGATTCCAATCAAATAGCAGCAATAGAAGTATCTGTCAATGAGACAGGTGGAAGAAAAAACAGAAAATGAGAATCAGATAGACTTGTTATTAAAACAAACAATCTGTTACTTGAAAAAGTGGAAGACTTGGAGTGTAGATCAAAAAGGAATAATATCAGAATCTATGGAATCCCTGAACAATGTAAGGAAATACTGTGATTCATTTCTTAAATGACTGACGTCCAAGTGTGCTAAATTTACCTGAATCCCTATCATTTGGAATTGAGAGGACTCACAGGTCCTTATCAAATGCACCTCTTTCAAAAAAACCATCATCAGTGAGATCCATTATTGTGAAGTTTCTGTCAACACAAGACAAAGAGTTATACTAAGAACAGCTTGGTCAGTAATCCAGTACAAATTAATGGAGAGAGCATCAGGTTTGATAATGACTACACAGCTAATGTAATAGCCAAAAGAAAAGCCTGTGTTCCTCTTATCAAAAATCTAAAAAAGGTTGATATTAGAGCACAGATCTTATTTCCTGCAAGAATCAAAATTACTTTTCCTGAGGGACAAAAAGTTTTTAATAACCTTGAAGAGGCAACAGACTTTGTTAAGAAAAGTAGTCTGCTAGACAAGATTGAAGACATAGATCTCTCATTACTTAGCCTTAAAAGGCAACCTGCTAAGGGTACTTTGCCTTCCAGTGACAAATCAAGTAAAAAGCTAAGAGACAAATAGTTTGTTCCTTTTGTTTATGTATGTACATCAGACACAATTAATATTCCTAATCCATAGAAGATGAATATCTCTACATCATTAAGGTATGCTATTCTAAATTATATTAAAGTTTTTTTTTCTCTATATACAGATAGTTTTCATAAGTTTGTTTTAAAACAATGAATGGTTGGGGTACTATTTATGAGGGTTACGTTGTGACTGTTATGATGTGGGAACTTCATATTATAGTTACTATACTATTTTTCACTGCTGCTCTGTCTATTAGTTATCTTAGTTTCTGTATCGGTGCTGGGTCTTGTGTTCCCTCTTTCTTTCATTTCCCTCTTTCTGGTGAATGTGGGGCTTTGATGGGGAGACAATTTTAAGTATAACACCTTTTATAGTGTTCTGAGTAGAGAACCATATTTTACTATGATGTTTAGTGAATTTTCTTTTTTTTTTTTTTGAATGGCCTAGAGCATTAAATGATCCATCCTTTAGCTGTTGTTCGGTGAGGGAAAGATTATATATGTCATTTTATTTGGGTTCATTCTGATTACGAAGTCTGATGTCTTTTGAGAGATGCCCTTTCTTTTTCTAGCTTAATTATATATATATATATATATATATATATATATATATATATATATATATATATATTTACAATCCATGGGCTTTGAAACTTGTTTCTTTATAGAGTATTCATGATGACACTTGGCTGTGCTTATCTAGATGAAAGATTGGGGGTGAGTGAGTATCAGGAAATGGTTTTAGACATCAAACGATTAACAATATGTTTGAACATGCTTTAACTTTCTTGTTTGTTTATGTTTTTTGTTTTCTCCATTTTCCCTGGTGATCAAGTGTATTATGGCATCTCAGGCTCGAGCGAAAATGACTATGATTTGTCACTGGAATACTTAAAAGCTTCACCTCTTCCATCCCACAAGAATAAACAACAAAATACACTGCTTCTGGCTGAAACAAATATGTGACAGCTCGGCCTGACGTGCTGCCTGACCTTTGAACTCTCAACCCAGCTAGAAGAGGCAATAAGTTCCTGTTACAGCAGATGCAATCTGTAACGCTGCTCCAAAGCATGTATTTGTTAAGATACATGGTGTTTGGTGGTGCTGCGGTAGCATTGTCGCTTCACAGTTAGACGTTGCCCATTCGATTTTCAGTTAGAGCATCTTCTGTGTGGCGACATGCGTGAATGGGTGTTCCTTCATTGAAGGTTGTGCGTTAGGCCCGGCAAGCCAGTATGTAAAACTCTACCTCTTAACTGTACAGATTTTCACAGAATGTCCAGATTTTTGGCTCATATTTTGGCCTGTTCCTCTTTTTTCCTGGCAAATCACTGGAATGATCTTAGGATTGAAGCCACTAAATAATGACATACATTTGAATTTCAGACTTCAAATCCTTCAGAAAATGTATATTTAAACAAATCCTGTTACTTCAGCAACTTTCTACTTTTATAAGAGCAATATTTAAAATACGTCCCTATTTGTACACCCATTTTGTCAAGCTTTGTCAAGATTTTTTGCATTAACAGGTTGAGAGGTAGTACCAATCATTAGTGGACCGGAGTTCCACTGTGGTGACCCCTTACCAGGAAAAAGCCGAAAGACACACAAGCAAACATGGTGTTTGATCATTAGGACATCTTTGGACAAACCTATATGGTTAAAAAAAGAAAAAAAAAGATATTTTATTAATCAAAGTGAGTTAATTTAAAGAAGAAGTTATTTTGTTAAAAGTACGGCAAACAGAGTTAACGAGTGAATACCTGTATCATGTGCTATATCTCTGTTTAATGCTGATGTGCATATGCTGTATTGAGACATAACATATATAAAATGCAGACAGCAGTTTAGTAATGGTTTGTTTTCTTAAAGGCTTCAATTAGTAGGTCAAAGCTGCCTTTGCTTAGCTCATTTGTTTATAGTACTCTGTGTTTTTAAAATACGCTTTGCACATATATGGTACCCGCTCATCAAGGGATTAAAAAGGTCTAGAGGTGATACAATAAATAGATTAACATACTAATTCTAGCTTATATTATCAGAACTTCCAGATATTAGCCAAGAATACACAGATCTTATTAAAATCTTCATGACATGTAATTGTTGGCAAATATAATGTTACTTAAACTTCATGACAAGTTGGTGATGAATCTTAATATGTGTTAAAATGACTCCCATTTAGATGGTCGAATGGCTGAAATCTCGAAATGCATATGGTTGAGACCATATGCTTGAAATTTCAGAAGCTCGACCTTCTGAATGGGGATTGGCATACAGTGCAGACCGGGATATTTCCCTTTCTGTGCTTTAGTGAGGTCTCGGAGTTAGAATAAATAAGTAGCGGGGGTTGTAGGGGGTACAGGGGGGGCTTGCCCCCTGCAGAAACATTGTTTTGTGTTTTGTTGTTTTTTTTAGTTCCTTTTCAAAAGGTTGAGCTTCTGAAATTCAAGCATATGGCTTCAGCCATATGAATTTTGAGATTTCAGCCATTCGACCTTCTAAAGGGGAACCATTAAGATATATCTCAGTGACCTTTGAAGGAAGTTTTATGATTAAACATTTATGCATCATTGGTGGGGGATAGAAAGAAGATTGAGAGTTAAGGGATGAAATGAGATGAAGAAGTTAATTGAGAGAAGAGAGACTGAGTGTAAAAAATGTGAAGAGGAAAGGAGAGAGAAAAAAAATAATGCCTAGTGTTAAATACTGCATTCCCCAATAGGTACTTAATAGTATATGATTAGTCTGTTCTTTCTTCTTTATCACTATTTTTATGACTTCTGAGAAACTCTCATCTTGTTGATAAGAGATATGTAGTGGATCTATACCAGACACTAATTCCGTATTTTAACACTTTGCTGATACAGTGACTGTTAGTGATAAGGAGTTTTAAGAGAAAGTATGGTGGGAAGATAGTGTTACAAATGCGTGCTCTCAGAAAATGATTCTCAAAGAGATGTAGGCACTATTTTTAGTGCTATAATATCAATGTTATCCCTTCTGTGCTGTTTTTTCTAATAGTTTTCAACAATTTTAGTTAGAAGAGAGAGTAGCACTATCCCTAAACCTAGCTGTTAGGACTAACCTAGAGGTTTTTCTCTCTTTAGGTATAGAAATCACCAAACTCACTATATTTTATGAATAAGAGTTATGGCAAGACTCTTAACAGTTCAGGCTTAAATATATATATATTTGAACTAAACAAATGAAGTAATAAGTTAGTTTAGCAAATGCAGATTCAGGAGATGAGCTTAATGTCAAATAGACCTCAACATTATCTAGAAAATTAGAAACCCATTATACATTTTTGTTTTTGAGAATTTTCTCTCATGTATATCTTTCATGTATTATTAGACATATTAAAACAGATTAATATATATATATATATATATATATATATATATATATATGAATGCCGCGGTGGTATGGCGGTAGTGTTGTTACCCCACAGCAAGAGGTTCTCCCGTTCGATTCTCGGCGTGGCTTGGGAGTGCCTTCTGTGTGGAGCCTGCATGTCCTCTCCATGGTTGGGTAGTGTTCGAAAGACATGTGTGCATAAATTGATGTGCCTTCGTTGAAGGTTGGGTGTCAAGCTGGCACCTCGGCGTTTCGTAAAAATCCACTGCCAATCATTAGCAGACCGGAGTTCCGCTGTGGCGACCCCTTATTGGGAAAAAGCCAAAAGACAAACAAATATATATATATATAATATATATATTGCAAAATCTGAGATCTGTGATGTGTACATAACATATTTATTTTAGTTTTAGTCATATATAATTAAGTTATGTTTAAATGTATTATATCAAAATGTTGTTCTAATCTGCAATCATAGTTATTTGTTAATGAACATTCACATTTTTGGCTAAGTTTGGTTAACTTGTGATAGTTATGATATAGGATGGTATGGAGGGTGACCTTTTTAAACCCTGGTCTGTCATATTACTTGAGTAAAGGCAGTAGCACTAGATAGATTCTTGCTTAGCAACTGAATGTGGGTAGAGGGTAATTTTGATGATTTAATCATCATACCAGGAACTAAATGTTCCATGATTAGAATTGTGTATAATTTCAAACATATTTTAACAAATTGCTTTATATGTTATGTGTCCATAGCAGAATCTAGAATGTTAAAACATATCATTCAAAATGAGTGAGTATAAATGTATGCCATTAAATATAAATGGGCTTAATAACCCTATAAAGAGAGGAAGTTTAATTAAATATCTAAAATCAAACAAAGCTGATATTGCTTTTTTTACAAGAAACACGTTTAATAAAAAAGGATTTAGAAATAATGTCTTTCAATGGTTATTCAATACTTGTGAAATCACATTATCATTCCAAGAGAAGAGGTACCATGATTCTATGGAAAAATACTTTACCTAAACCTAAAATCATTGATTCATACTTGGACAAAAATGGAATGTTAAATCTTGTCATAATAGAGATAAAAAAGATGATCACTTTGGAGAATGCATATTGGATACCTGGTGTTGTAGCTAGAATGAATACTAAATATCTTGATTTAATATTTATGCTATCTAAAGATGAAATTATTTATGGAGGTGACTTCAATTGTATTCTTTCTTCAGCCTTCTAAAGTGGTAAATTTTATAATGTCTGCTTCTACCAAAAAGCTGATAATTTTTATTACGTCCATAAATTTGAGAGATATTTATGAGATTAAAGATTATAAATCATTGGTATATATACACTACTCATAAAGATTTGGCATGCAAACTATTATTGACAAAGTGCTGGTTACAGACAATCTATTTTCCAAAATACAAGAGGCTGCAATAAGCTGCTGTCCATTGTCCAACCACAATGCTATTGTTTTTAAAGTTAGTCTTAAACCCAATGATTTGATATTTTGGCAGAGAATCCCACCATATATAATTAAAATTTCTGGTTTTACAGAATTTTTTTTAAAAGAACTAAATTTGTTTCTTATAGATGAATGCAGTCAATGGCATGTAATGGATCCCAAAAGACGATGGCACTAATATCAACAGTTAATATGAATCCAACGGTCTTCTTTTGAATTCTAAATGCTCTTTCCCAAGGCAAAATACAGCACGATAAAAAATGCAGCAGCAGTCTGCAGACCAATAAGAACTTTTAATGACAGAGTAGCGCTTTCACCAACAGGCTTTATCAACTCACAATAAAAACCTCATACTAATACTATATATATAGAAGATGCAAACACATTCATTGGTCCGTTAATAAATCAATTAAAACTAGTTCATACATTTAAAGAAATAGCTTAAAATACTTGCCAAGTATCTACGTACATATACACAATAACTCTGTCTGAAACAAAAACTTCTTATACAATATTGCCCCTAAAACATGTACCTAGACTATATATGAACAAGAGTGCAAATGTAATAAAAAATGTACATTTAAAGAAATGTCATAAACTAGCCCTTAAAAAATGTATAAATATAGTGATTATATATAAGCATATATTCCATATACTTAGAGTATTTATGAATATATGTATACAATAATAATAAAGTAGTTAAACATATCAAACAAAATATACATTTAAGAGCCTAATAAACGAATATTAAATTGTGGGATCTCACTTCTTGTGTACCTTCCTTGTTCTTCTTTTCTTCAGGATAGGTTTTATCTGGATTTTATCATTCAACCCTGGTGGCTGATGTGGCCTCAGGCGAATGATCCATCTAAGTTCACATTCCAATATAAAATTGTCTAAATCCCCTCCCCTGACATTGGGATGTATATGTTGTATAACCCGAAAAAGAAAATTGTGTGTGGTACCTAGCATATGTTGATGTTTAGCTAATGCATTGTGTTCTGTATGCTTACTAATGTGGTAGACATGCTCCCTCACTCTCTCTCTGAGCTGTCTACTGGTCTTTCCCACATAAAATGATGTACAGGCTGTACATGTAGCTAAATATACTAGCCCTTTGCTAACACAATTCGTTCCTGTATTAAATACAAATTTTCTATGTGTCACTGGATGCTGAAACACTGTATCAGTGTCCATATAAATACACTGATTACATTTATTACAGGGAAGAGTGTTGGCGTGTAAGTCTAAATCATGATTACAATTTATACTGGACAGTGAAGGATAACATAGAATCCTTTTAAGAATAGGTTTATTGCAAAACGTAAAAGTGTGAGTTTCACCGACTAAACTACCTATTTCCTCTTCAAGAAGTAGTGTATCCCAATGTTTTAATATACTTCCCTTTAATATTCCAAAGTCTTTAGTATAATACGTTAAAAATCTCATGCTCAACCCCTTATTGCTCTCCATCATACTTTCATTAAAACTAAATTCAGAGAAATAAGGCTGTGCTGTAGTATCTCTCTGTTTGTATATTTCTTCAGAAATTGAATTGAATGTTGTCATATCATAGCCTCTATCCCAAAAATTATTCCTAAGAAGTTCTAATTCTCGTGTGAATCCTTCCACAGAAGGATTGAGCCTAGATGCCCTTGTAATTTGCCCCTTTACCACATTATCAAAAACAAATCTAGGCTGCATGCTGCTCCTATGTAGGAGCAAATTTTTGTAACAGGCTTTTCTGTGTATGGATGTGTTTAATAAACCATTGGGTAACCTCTCTATGTTCACATCAAGAAAAGAAATTCTATCATGTGAGTACACAGAAGTAAATTTCAAATATTCCAATAATTCATTTACTTGTATGAAAAATTCTTCTAGTTGACATACATCTCCCCTCCAGATGAAAAAGAGGTCATCCACAAACCTCCTATAGAAGCCTACATGCTTCCTAAAAGAGTCTAATTTGAACAGTAATTCCTCCTCCCACTGTGCCATGACCAGGTTGGCGTAGCTATTTGCACAGGCTGTGCCCATAGCTACGCCTTCCTTCTGCATGTAGATGTTGTCTCCAAATAGGAAGAGGTTGGTGGTCAATACTGTTTCCAGGAATAACGTTATAAGCTCTATTCTATCCCAGCTCATATCTGTATTCTTCTGTAAATACTGCTGTATTTTATATATACCATCATCATTAGGAATAACTGTGAAAAGGCTCACCACATCCATAGTAACAAGAATAAATGGTTCATTATCTTTCAACGTCTTAGTATATGTGTACAAGTCTATCAAGAATTGTTTACTATCTATTAAAATATATTCATTCTCACGAACTAAAGGTCCTAAATAATATTCCAGGTATAAAGCCAATGCCTCAGTAACCCACCCTTGACCAGAGACTATGGGTCTCATGGGTGGGTTTACTAATGATTTATGGACCGTTAATATGAATCCAACGGTCTTCTTTTGAATTCTAAATGCTCTTTCCCAAGGCAAAATACAGCACGATAAAAAATGCAGCAGCAGTCAGCAGACCAATAAAGAGAACTTAGTCTGGAAGAAATGCAACTTTTGAATAAGGGCCTTAGTTTTGTCCCCTCAAGTAAAGGTGATATTACAGACATGGTTATAGATGTGAAGAAGTTTGTACGCAATGTACAATTAAAATTGGAATTTAACAATATTTCTAATGTTAATCTGTCTAGTTCACTTTTTCATCCCTATAGCACATACATGCCGATATTGCATCCACTACTAGACACCTTTGCAAAATTGGTGGAAAATGACATCTATAAATTTTATAATTCTTCTAATAACAATGATAGAAGTAGGAGATACTACAAGGACAACTTAACTAAAGCCCAACGGGAGGCCATGATTTTTCTAAAAACAGATAATGAGTTAATAGTAAGACCAGCTGATAAGGGAGGGCCAGTTGTCCTTATGGATCGGGCCGAATATGTCCATAGCATGACGACTATGTTGAGTGACAGTAAATTCTATGAAACTATTAATATGTCGCTAGTATTGGAAAAGATATCTATGGTATATAGTATGTTGGATGATTTATTAGTAAGTGGTGATATAGACTTTGAGTTGTATAAATATCTTAAGATGGACAACCCATTGATTCCTATACTCAATGGATTACCAAAGGTCCATAAATCATTAGTAAACCCACCCATGAGACCCATAGTCTCTGGTCAAGGGTGGGTTACTGAGGCATTGGCTTTATACCTGGAATATTATTTAGGACCTTTAGTTCGTGAGAATGAATATATTTTAATAGATAGTAAACAATTCTTGATAGACTTGTACACATATACTAAGACGCTGAAAGATAATGAACCATTTATTCTTGTTACTATGGATGTGGTGAGCCTTTTCACAGTTATTCCTAATGATGATGGTATATATAAAATACAGCAGTATTTACAGAAGAATACAGATATGAGCTGGGATAGAATAGAGCTTATAACGTTATTCCTGGAAACAGTATTGACCACCAACCTCTTCCTATTTGGAGACAACATCTACATGCAGAAGGAAGGCGTAGCTATGGGCACAGCCTGTGCAAATAGCTACGCCAACCTGGTCATGGCACAGTGGGAGGAGGAATTACTGTTCAAATTAGACTCTTTTAGGAAGCATGTAGGCTTCTATAGGAGGTTTGTGGATGACCTCTTTTTCATCTGGAGGGGAGATGTATGTCAACTAGAAGAATTTTTCATACAAGTAAATGAATTATTGGAATATTTGAAATTTACTTCTGTGTACTCACATGATAGAATTTCTTTTCTTGATGTGAACATAGAGAGGTTACCCAATGGTTTATTAAACACATCCATACACAGAAAAGCCTGTTGCAAAAATTCGCTCCTACATAGGAGCAGCATGCATCCTAGATTTGTTTTTGATAATGTGGTAAAGGGGCAAATTACAAGGGCATCTAGGCTCAATCCTTCTGTGGAAGGATTCACATGAGAATTAGAACTTCTTAGGAATAATTTTTGGGATAGAGGCTATGATATGACAACATTCAATTCAATTTCTGAAGAAATATACAAACAGAGAGATACTACAGCACAGCCTTATTTCTCTGAATTTAGTTTTAATGAAAGTATGATGGAGAGCAATAAGGGGTTGAGCATGAGATTTTTAACGTATTATACTAAAGACTTTGGAATATTAAAGGGAAGTATATTAAAACATTGGGATACACTACTTCTTGAAGAGGAAATAGGTAGTTTAGTCGGTGAAACTCACACTTTTACGTTTTGCAATAAACCTAATCTTAAAAGGATTCTATGTTATCCTTCACTGTCCAGTATAAATTGTAATCATGATTTAGACTTACACGCCAACACTCTTCCCTGTAATAAATGTAATCAGTGTATTTATATGGACACTGATACAGTGTTTGAGCATCCAGTGACACATAGAAAATTTGTATTTAATACAGGAATGAATTGTGTGAGCAAAGGGCTAGTATATTTAGCTACATGTACAGCCTGTACATCATTTTATGTGGGAAAGACCAGTAGACAGCTCAGAGAGAGAGTGAGGGAGCATGTCTACCACATTAGTAAGCATACAGAACACAATGCATTAGCTAAACATCAACATATGCTAGGTACCACACACAATTTTCTTTTTCGGGTTATACAACATATACATCCCAATGTCAGGGGAGGGGATTTAGACAATTTTATATTGGAATGTGAACTTAGATGGATCATTCGCCTGAGGGCACATCAGCCACCAGGGTTGAATGATAAAATCCAGATAAAACCTATCCTGAAGAAAAGAAGAACAAGGAAGGTACACAAGAAGTGAGATCCCACAATTTAATATTCGTTTATTAGGCTCTTAAATGTATATTTTGTTTGATATGTTTAACTACTTTATTATTATTGTATACATATATTCATAAATACTCTAAGTATATGGAATATATGCTTATATATAATCACTATATTTATACATTTTTTAAGGGCTAGTTTATGACATTTCTTTAAATGTACATTTTTTATTACATTTGCACTCTTGTTCATATATAGTCTAGGTACATGTTTTAGGGGCAATATTGTATAAGAAGTTTTTGTTTCAGACAGAGTTATTGTGTATATGTACGTAGATACTTGGCAAGTATTTTAAGCTATTTCTTTAAATGTATGAACTAGTTTTAATTGATTTATTAACTGACCAATGAATGTGTTTGCATCTTCTATATATATAGTATTAGTATGAGGTTTTTATTGTGAGTTGATAAAGCCTGTTGGTGAAAGCGCTACTCTGTCATTAAAAGTTGTTATTAGTCTGCTGACTGCTGCTGCATTTTTTATCGTGCTGTATTTTGCCTTGGGAAAGAGCATTTAGAATTCAAAAGAAGACCGTTGGATTCATATTAACTGTTGATATTAGTGCCATCGTCTTTTGGGATCCATTACATGCCATTGACTGCATTCATCTATTTCATTCTTTATACTACTGGCATTGGTATCCTGTTCCATTTGGTGATCGTTCTTCTGCTGTTTATAAATTTGTTTCTTGATGTAAATGATAATAATATGACATCTAAAACCATTGTATGGGACACGTTAAAATCCTATTTATTTGGTAAAATTAAATGCTGGCATCTTAATAATAGAAAAGAATGGGAAAAGAGTTACTAAATGTGCAAATAAAAATTGATTCACTAAAAAGTAATCTAAATCCTAGTGACATAAGTATAAACTTAGAGCTGAAACAGCTAAACTTAAAGTATGTTGAAGTGTTGAGCCAGAGTTGCAATAAACTTAGATAGACTTAAACTACAATCATACTCAATCATTCCATAAAATATGTATAGATTGGCACTTAAATCAAAAGGACTTACAATGTCAAGCACATTAGAGGCTATTGACAATACTGGTAATAAACCTAAATCTGTGAGAGATCTAGAAGGAATTTTAGAGATTTTAGGAGATATCATAAAACAATAAAATGTACGTAAATGTAAGTAGAGATACTTCAAAAGACAATTTTTTAAAAGAAAACATAAATAAAAAATGAACAAAAGTTCAGAATGCTAAACTATTTAAATCAATAACAATAAAGGAATTAAAGGAACAAATCCAAAGTCTTAAAAATGAGAACGCTCCAGGTTTAGATGGATTAATATCAGAAATATACAGAACGATCCCAGACAACACCCTAAAGATTTTAGCTGAAGCCTTTGAAGAATTTAGAAATAATGTAAGTAATTTTCCCTCTTGGAAATATGCCATGATTTCTCCTATTTTAAAACAAGACAAAGATCCCAAATTAGTCTCATCATATCGTCCTATCTCCTTATTAATCATTGACTATAACATTTTTACCTCAATTCCTGTGAAGACTAAATCAATTGATGCCAGTGTTAATAGATGATGGCCAAACAGGTTTCATTTTAAATAGGAAAGTCAATGATAATCTTATTAGACTCTTTTCCATAATAGATTATTCAAATAAAAAAATAAAGAAATTTAAATTATTAGTCTAGATTTAGACAAAGCATTTGATTCTATAGGTTGGTCATATTTATTTAATGTTCTCAAAGAATATAATTTCACCCCCAACTTCATAGACCTAATAAATAGACTATATGAGAATTTTATATCATACATTGAAATTGGTCCATTTATGTCAGGGCCTTTTAAAATATTGAAAGGCACAAAATAAGGCTGTCCATTATCACCTCTATTATTTGTCCTGTCAGTGGAGCCATTTGCTAACTACATAAAAAATAATCCAAATATAAATGTTTTTTCTATTAATACAAATTATTGTTCCAAAATACAACTCTTTACTGATGATATTTTAACAACTGGAGATATTGACTTCTCTATAGACTATATAATATATTCATTATAAATTTTTGAAAATAAATTCTGGTTTAAGATTTAACCATAGCAAAATTGAAACTTTATTAATAAATAAGAAAATAAGTCTGTTTCTAAATAAACATAATGAATTTAATTTGATAACCGATGGGTTTAAATATTTAGGTGTAATCATAAAACATAAATGGAATGATTCCATAAAAAGAAACTACATAAATCTAGTTGATACTATCAAAAACATTTAGAAAATTGGAATAAAATGTTTTTCACTATGGAAGAAAGACTATCATTGATAAAAATGATAACTTTACCATATTTTTACAAGCATTAATTGCCTCTCCTTCAAAAAAACTAATTAAACAACTAAGCTCCTTGTTGGTTAAATGTTTATGGCATCCTCAAAAACCAAGAATTAGTTATGCATCACACTATAAAAGTTAGGATGATGGAGGAATAGCTTTTCCAAATCTTGAGTTATATGCAGATGCAGTTATACTTAATGTAATAAGTCAATGGTTAAACTCTACAAATCTAATTAGAAAAATATACATAAGACCATTTTACTCTCCAATGATAACATAGTTATGGATAACACTTTCTCAGAAACTAACAAATTATTTTTAACTGTTAAAGATTTCATTTATGACATCAATGAATTATCATTAATTGTATTTTGAATATAACCCATAGTAACCTAATTATAAATAATACACTATTTGTAATGTTCCCAATTGCTTGTACAAAAGGTTGCCTTGATTCTTTTAATATGAATAAAATAAAAGATATGGAAGAAAATGGCTTGCAGTTTTGGCACCAATTTCTAAATAATAATAATATACATGAGTCATCTTTCTTATTGCCAGATATAACTTAAATCATAATAATTGGTTAAATATACAAATATTATTCAAATATAAATAACTTCTGAAAACATTAACTCTCTTATTTGAATTAAATACATTGGTCAATAACACTAGCATTTCCGTGTCAAAGATTTATAAAACATTAAGAGCTGAGCTTCAAGTTTTTCATAGGTTCATAGGTTCATAGGTAGGTACTAGGCTATTGACCCTAGGGCCTGTACAAGCCTAGCCAAAAAGGTACCCTGGCTTTCGCCACCCAAGAAAATAATTTTCCTGTGCCCCTGTCAAGCAGAACCACAGAAGTGATCAACGGGGTGAATTTCCTATTACCTATCCAATCATCAAGATTTTTCCTTGAAGAGTGCTAATGAGGAGCTCTGTTTGACATAGATAGGTAGTCTGTTCCAGAATATGGGAAGTCTCTGGGACATGAATCTACCCCTCCAGCATGTTGTGTTTATTGTGGTGACAAGGTTTAGGCCCCTAGAGTGTGTAGCTTGGAGGGATTGGGATTTCTTTAAGTGGAGCATGTCCAACAGATCTGGGTTTGACATAGCTTTGTATGTTAGGCAGAGATTGCCTCTGAATAGGCGATATGCTGGAGTTTTTTGAGACGGTCTGCATAAGGCATCTGTTTGAGGCCAGTAATCCTCTTTGTGAGGTATTTTTGCGGCCTTTCCAGTTGTTGTAGATGTCTTGTGAGGTACATACCAAAGGGGCGTTGGACTCTATAATGTGTCTAATGAGTGATGAGTAGAGGCGAACAATGACCTCTTTTTTTCTGGATGAGAAACCTTTTGTGATGAGGTGTGCCATGTAAAAGGATTTCCTGACCACTGTGGCAATGTGATTATCAAAGGAGAGACTACTGTCCACCTGTGCCCCAAGGTCTCTTATCACACTTTCGGTGTTAAGTAGACTACCGCCTATGTGGTAGTTCATGGGTACAGAGCTTTTACCAAAGGGGATGTCAATGCACTTTTTGGCATTGAGGTTGAGACCATGTCTTTGACACCAGTCATCTGTCTCAGTGAGGCCCTTTTGTAGGATGTCCACATAGTTAGGAGTTTCGATTATGGCTCCTAGTTTGCAGTCATCTGCAAATTTAGTTAGCCAAAGACCTTCTGTGTTAGCCTGTATCTCAGAGAAGTAGATACCAAACAGGAGAGGACCCAGGACTGAACCCTGTGGTGCTCCACTTGTCATTGGTCTGAAGTCTGATTTGGAGTCTGCTACTTTCACAGTGTGGGTTCTGTCAGTAAGCCAGTTGGCAACGCATCTTATGACATAGGGATTTATACCTAGTTTAGTGAGTTTATCTATAATTCCAGAGTGGGGGATGGTGTTGAATGCCTTGGCGAGATCTAGATAGGCTATGTGAATCACTTTACCCTCATCTATGGCTTTGGAGACTACTTCAAAGAAGTCTATCAGGTTTAGGAGACACGATCTGCCTTTTACAAACCCAAACTGTGTGTTTTTGATGATTTCTTATGGAATTATTCAACTAAAGTTAACAAAAGTAGTTATCCAAGAGTGTTAAAGCCCTAATATTAAAGTCAATTAATAATACATCGTCCCCTTCATGGAAAATCTTTACATGGAAGTTTATACATAGGAGTTTTATTACCCCTCATAAAATGGCTTTAATAGCATAAAATGATATCCTTAAATGTTGGAGATGCAATGAAATATTAGACGCAGACTGGGTACATATGTTCATTGACTGTAAAATGATAACGACTTTCTGGTTGGACTTTAGACATTTTACTAAAGGGTCACGGTCGGACAAATGTGAACTATCATTATTGTTATTTAATGCACCAATATCAACTTGTATCCCAAGAACCCAAGTACATCTCTTCTGG
This sequence comes from Protopterus annectens, assembly GCF_019279795.1. Classification (NCBI taxonomy): domain Eukaryota; kingdom Metazoa; phylum Chordata; order Ceratodontiformes; family Protopteridae; genus Protopterus; species Protopterus annectens. The sequence continues at coordinate 1,712,556,699 of NC_056732.1, forward strand.
TCTCTTCTTGCAATAGCAAGGAAACTGCCACTTTAAACTGGAAATGTAAAAAGATCCTCTAGTTTATAAAAATGTATTTCTTTAATGAAGATTGTCTGCAATATGGAATTGCAAACTGGTGTTTCAAGAACTTCAAATGTCACTCATAAACAACTGTCATGGTTAAAGCTTGAGAAACTACTAGAAAAAATATAATAGCATCTATGAATTTATATCTACTATGGACCTTGTATATATTTTTTTCTGTTCACTCATGTTTATTTGTTTAATGTTTATTTGTTAAAGTATAATTTTAATGACAATCTAATAAAATTGTTTAAAAAAATTAGATAAGGTACCAGGTTTCAGTAATCTAATTAAAGTCAAATGGAACTAAAAAGCATTGAAGAGCTTCACTTCCTTTTAGTCTGTTATAATCCCAGGAGAGCAGCAGTTAAGGTGACAGGGGATGGTCAGTGCTATGGCACAGACCCCTTATAGAAAGATTTATTCTAATGATCTTTCCTAAATTATGTTTTGTTTACATTGACATTGCTTTGATACTGTGTTTCACTTTACTGAATTTTATTAACTGTTATTTTATTTATTTACCAAGAAAATCTCTCAACAAGTACATATTGATGGAATCTGTTCCAGAGCTATATAATAAAATAATGTTCATACCTCATAGTCTTAACTCTCTTAGCTAAACATCCAAAATAAGTCACTAATTACAGACAGAAAAACAGCATTTCCAGCTATTGTGCTTTGTTTAGCAACTACATGAATAATGTCAGTCTAAGATCCACGAGGTATTTAACTGAAAAGAGTATCATAACTTACTAATGCAGCCTGAGAGGAATTCTTCTTATTGTGGTCATTCTGAAGGGACAAGCCATGATCACAGTCATTACATTCTTTGTTCTGCTTTTCCTAAAACAGGCACACAGGAAAATAATTACATAAAGAGTACAAATAATCTGTTTTCTTGTAAATAAGTCTGGGATCCATGAGGTATTTAATCGAAAAGAGTATTGTAACTTACTAGTTCAGCCTGAGAGGAATTCTTCTCATTGTGGTAATTCTGAAGGGCCAAGCCATGATCACAGTGATGGCCTTCTTTTTCCTGCTTTTCCTAAAAACAGGCAGACAAGAAAATAATTAAAGTGAACAAATAATGTGGCTTCTTGTAAATAAGCAAAGGGGCTGTAGAATGGGTAAGAAAGTTAAGCTGGAGACCGGATTCATTCATTCATTCATCCATTCATTTTCTGATATCAACATCTATTTATTAAGGGTCACAGCCTATCCTAGTATAGCCACTTAATTTGTAATTACTACATATAAGTAATAATCAGCAAGGATCTCTTATAAATGTATACGCATTAATAATTGTTTAGATGGCACAGTGGTGCAGCGGTAGCATTGTTGCTTCACAGCAAGAGGTTCTCCGATTCAATTCCCAGCTGGGGTGCTTTCTGTGTGGAGTCTGCATGTCCTCCCTGTGTGTGTGTGGATTTCCTCTGGGTGCTCCAGTTTCCTCACACATTACAAAGACATGCATCTGGAACATTTCTCCCCATGCCTCCACTGAAAATTGGCTCATTCCAAGTCGGACTTTCCCGGTTAACAAATGTAAAATAAATAAATTGTAGTGTTTTCTTATATATTTTTTTGTTACTACTTTTTACATTATTAGATTAGATTTCTTGTTGAATTCTCCAACTCTGATTCTTAAATAATCAGAATGATTTAGCAAACAGACATTAATCACAGCCCATTCTCCACTTCCAAATCCTTTCTGGCACTTAGCCAGAAATAGAATGGCAGCTATCTGTGCATGGATAGATTTCAGATAATATATATATATATATATATATATATATATATATATATATATATATATATATATATATTATAAAACAATAAATGGAACTTGAATTTCCTTGCCTAAATGTGGTCACCTGAATGTGCAATACATATCTTTGCATACATATCCATATTTGTCAGCTCAGTTTCTCCTCCTGAAACATAATGTAAAAATTTTGCAATGAAATATAGCATACCTGCAATGATTCATGGGGCAAAAGGCACCCTTGCTAGGGGTTATTACTTGCTTATCACTCATAGTTGTCCTAATATGAAAGCAATATCATGTACATGTACAAGCAGCTGAATTTTGTACTCTCATATGCAACGCTGGCATGGTGTTCACTCTTTCCTTAACTTCTACATGCAAACTGATTTAACTGCTATGATCCCGGAGTACCATCGCTCTACTTCAGGTGAACAACCATATGACCAATAAAGTAAACAACTCTTTGGAGTCTTCACACTGTACTTCCAACCACCTGTCTGAATTCTGAGCTTGGTGAGAAACGTCATGACCACTGAATCAGTAAGCAGACTATTGCTGAGTGATTCTGGGTCTAGTACAGGCTGCAGTACATCACTTCATCACTAATTACTTGACAAGATGTACTAAAGGGAGAACAGTTCGATCTTCCAATTTTTACTCACCATCAGATAAGAACAATCACTGTCTACCATGTTCCCAAACTATGGACTTAAATCTAATAAATTCAGTAAGATGGCCTGTTAGCACAAATGCAAGACATCCACTTTTATCATAATTTATCTAGTCTTGGAAATGGACCATGCTTGTTAGAGCAGTTAGTTAGAGTGACATAAGCCAGCTCTTCTATCCTGGTAGAGGATGTGGGATTAATTGCTAGTTTCATGATCTCTGCTTAAGAACAGGAATTATGCAATAACAACTGAAGAAAGCAAGGGAAAGTGGTGGAATGTCTAGCAGGTGACACATGGATGCTTGTATTATCGCATATCATGGCATATTAATCCTCTAGAAAGGCATTCTGGCTAGGCATTATGGGGTAATGGTTCCCCCTGCCTTCTGCCTAACTCCATTGAGTCATTGCTTTGACATTGTAAGAACTGTTAGTTATCACGCTCTGCTTTTTGTGGAGCTTGAAGGCACGCCTGGAGAAGGATTAAATATGGGATTATGAGTAGGGAGCAATAAAGGTACTCAAGGAAGGTAAGGAAGTGAGCCAGGTGAAAGTGACAGCTGGGTAGGAAATGGGATTGGGGATCAGAAAATATAAAATAAAATTAAATAAATTCAGTAAGCATATGCAATGTGACATACTTTTTTTACAGCAATGCTAACTTGGGACTAAGATATACCTCCCAAACTTTTAGTGTAAGAATTATGGGCAATGCCCAGAAGGATGAAGGAACAAAGGTCCAAAGTCAATAACAAATTTTAAAGACTGCTCTTATAAACTGAGAAAGTTGCTAGAATAACATCATTTGCATTAATATACATTTTTATAAAAGATATGAAGTCTGAAATTCAGGTGGCTGTCTTTATTTAGTGACTTCTAGCCTTAATGATTTGCCAAAAAAATCACTAATTTTATAAACAACAGACAAAATTTTTGAGGCAAAAATCTACATGTTTTATGAACATCTGGATAGTTGACAGGTACGGACTAAGACTTTTAAATGTGAGGTGCATTTTGTACAGAGTCTCTTAAATACAGTTACTGCAGGTCCAGGTATTGTCACTGCATTGTGACTAGAGGATTGCATTGTAATGGAAGCAGGAATGCTATAAAAGTTTTGCACTATCATACAGAGTACACTGTTAGCATACATTGCTGTACCACTGAGGTAAGAAATGCTCACCTGGAGCATATGTTCACTGTACTGATACCGCATCTCTCTTCTGTACTCCTGTTAAAGCATGCAGGGCTTTTTCCATGTGACAGAGGTTGCCTTTTACAGATGCAATATGTCACTGAATTAAATTAATTAAACAATAAAGCATGACACAATTTGTTCCTACAAGATTTGATAGTTTGTGATTTCCTAACCAAAAAAATTGTACAGAAGTAATAAAATAATAAACTATAATTGGCACTAATCATTGCAAAATTTGATGCTATGTGCTGCTTTGCTCAATGAGATGACATGAGTTTTGAACCTCATCACTGAGTAAGTAGGTTATACAGCAATTAGGTGTCACCATATGAGTTTTGCCTCTGAAGAAAAGCACTGTCGTGTTTTGCCAGTTCGCCTGAAGAGAACTCCTGATTGTTTATTCATTCATTCATTCACTCATTTTCTGCTAACTACTTTATCATTCATAAGGTAATAATGGAAATTGACTCTATCAGGGTAAGTAGTAGATACAGGGTAGAAGAATGTTTGTGGATGGAAAACCAGTCATTTAAAATGTAAAGATGTACACAGATACAAATGCGCACAAACACACACACACACACACACACACACACACACACACACACACATATGCAAATCTCCTTCATGACTTGAATCACTCTTTCCCCATCTTCTGTAAATTTGTTCTTGTATGTGGATTCTAAAAGTTGTAGGATGAACGGCAGTATAATATAATGCAAGGAATTATGGTCACTATGTGCAAATGGGCTACATCCTCAAAACCTTAGTTTGATATCATGATTGCATTTCCTGTCCTATGTGACTTTAAGCATTCATGACATCACAGAAAACAAGCATTTTGCCTTGTGTACATTACCCTGTTAGGAAACTTAAAAAAAAATGGAGCAATAGAACTATGATTGACCTGCCATTGTTAACATTCAGTGCTTGTTAGGTATCACAGAAGGAAATTACTAAAACATATCAGTAAAATCCCATGAAAGAAACAGAATTCAAACTAAAAAAAAAAACAATGTCAGAAATGCAAACAGGAGTCAGGAACCAATAAAATCCCATAAAAGATACAGAATCCAAATGAAAAAAAAACAAAAAAACAAACAAAAAAAAAAAATAATGCCAGAAATGCAAACAGGAGTCAGGACGCAATATGAAAGGGTTTAATTTATCCATCACCCCTTTACTCCACTTGAGGTCAGGGTGCCACTTCAACAGTGACAATCATCTAGAGTCTGGGTTTACACTACTGGGTTGCTAGCCCTGGTCACTGTAGTTCTAGTACACACACACACGCACACACCTATGACTAATTTAGAGTGTCTAATCTACTGCCTGTCTTTGGAATGTGGGAGGAAACCCACACAAGTGACATGCAGACTCAACACAGAAGGTACCCCAGGCAAGAATCAAACTGGGGAACCTCTTGCTGTAAGGGAACAATACTATCTGCTGAGCCACTGTACCACCCTGTGTTAAGCAGAACAATACAATCAAATATAGCACATAAACATTTGAAAACTGATGCTTCTTTTATTTTCCAGCAGTTTTTATATTGTTATCCTTTTATTGGATTTTTCATCATTAAATGTTAAACTCTGCATACCTCATCATGGCTCACACTTGTCTTTCTGTTATTGTTTTCCATAATATTGTAGAACTGAAAACTCATTGGAGACAATTTGTTACGTATGTTTATTCATAGATTCATCTCTATAAATGGGATTCAGTGACTTTCTTTTCACAATGACTGTTAAAATAAATACAACTGCCACATGTTACAATCAACTGATCACAATGTATTACCCATGCTCCTTTTCTTGAAGTATACCAGTTATAAGTACCAGGAACTGCTCCTATTACAAATACTTACATGTCCTTGGCCACTAAGCACTATGTCATATAACTTCTCCAGGATGAAAAATACATAGAGTCCTCCAAGAAGTGCTGTCAGTTTCCAGATGTATGACTTCTCCTCACAGATGTTGTCGTGTATATTGCTACAGACTCCACTGAAGCCCAGAAACTGTAAATCAGAAAGTGCACCATCAGTCAGGGTATTAATTGTCACCAGTGGTAGTAAATGTTATAGGCACTGCACAATGTTAGATGTATGCAATGATCTCTGGAGCACATACCTTGGGAATTAGATGAAGAACAGTATCTCCTGTCAGGGTTCCCACAGCCAGGCTAAAACAAAACTGAATGACGTACTGATACGTACTGCTACATGTTGTGCATAATAAAACAGAAATTCCAAATAGGGCAAAAAGGCAAATAATGAATGTTGCTATTGACCCATAAATGTATCCTGTAAAAACAGAGAAGAGATATTAAAAGGTTGCATGCAGTTCACAGGTTAGTACTAGGCTAACTGCCCCTGTGGGCCCTTTTAAGTCTAGCCAATTACTCCATTTGATAATTAAACCCTGCACCTTGTGGCTGTAAGATAAACAGTTCAGCCATTATACTAACTTCCCACACATCCATAGTATAGTACCTTACAAGTGAAGTGTAATATATAAGTGGACAGATAACTATGTCTGTGTAAGTGTGTATTGTATTAACAATTTAAAGAGAGAGTTAAAACTTCAGAATTACAGAAAGTTTCATCTTGGGGTCTCCCTATCCTACAGACCAATACCCTACCTTTTAAAACTTCAACGCTATCCATCACAGTTACTGCCTTCTCTCCTGCCCCTTCAAATGCCCTTCTCTGTCATTTCTCAGCACTTCATATGACTCTTTCCCCATACAGAAACTGGCTTCCATATACAGTTCTTCCAAATTTCTGGGTCTATATTAGAACACCGAATGTTCAAAATTTTGAGTGTTCTAATATCGACCCGTTTTCAGTGAACGCTGAAAATATCGAAGAAACATAAAACCAAATTTTTTCCTAGGGTAAGAATTCGGTTGTCCATTTCTGTTGCTTCGGTATTTTCAGCACTGTGGTGGAAAGTTATGGGTCAGGTTCAGGTAAGTGTGCGATTGTGTGGACGTGAGGGTTAGGGCGGGTAAGGTGAGTAAGGGTTAGGGCGCGGGTGAGGTGACTGTGCGATAGTGACGGACCTTAGGGTTAGGGTTTGGGTTAAGGTAAGTTGATAGTTAGTGGTGTATGTATAGTTTAATGTAGGGTTAGGTGTAAGAGTTTAGGTGTATGTGTGTGGATTGCTGTTTGTTTGGTGTGCTTATGTTGTGTGTATGTGTTTTGGAACAGCAAATTTTTTCCCTAGGAAAAAATTTGCTATTCTGTATGTTCGATGTTTTAAATTTTCGATTCATAGGGTTCAATATTAGAACACTCGAAATTTTGAACGTTCAGTGTTCTAATATAGACCCAAATTTCTATATGACCAAAAGATTCCTAGTGTAACATTCATGCTGATGTTCACATCACTTCCTCTTAATATTCAGCTTTAGGAAAGGCACAAATGAGGCTGAAGCACCAATGGCGGTCTTAAATTTACAATCCCAGTTAGGGATACTTTCATATTCATATTCCACAATGCCTGATTCTTATAAAAATGCATGGATTTTACTAAATATGACACTGACAATAGACATTTTAGTAGTTTATAAGATAATACACATTTTAGTAGTTTATAAATCCTGTTAAGCCTTCAAGTTCTCTGAAAGTAGAAGTAAATTCCAGTGAGAAGTTCCATGTCTTCCCAGACTGATGCTTTTCCTCAGTGACTTTCAGATAAGTTCTAAGGCATTGAACTTTCAGAGCTTTGGATATGGATATTAATATTACTTATACTAATTTCTAAAACAAAATGTGTCAGAAAAGTAAAGTTTCTTTGAGAAAATGAAGCTTTTTTCACAGCATTAACACAAAACAAAGATAAAATAAAAATGCTTGTTGAAAACATTGATAATATTACTACACAAGAGTGCAGAGGAGGTATTAACTTTCAAACAGAGCAAACTGCAAAAATGAAGTGCTTAAAATGAGTTTATTTTGTCAATGATATCATTTTGGTAGTATTACAAGAACAGACTGCAGTGAGAATTACAATCAGACTTCTTTCAAACATAGCACGAAAGGTAAACTCTCTGGTTTAACTTCTCCAAGTCTCTTGGGTTCCTAATACCACATAGAAATGGACACCATTCCTAAGTCAAAGTATGGTTAAAGTTAATGAAATTAGTATTGTTTCAATTTTTGTTGTTAGCAAAAAGTGCTCTTCACAGCACCCACAATGTGCCCAGAAGTGATTCCTTCTACAAATCATATGGAGTTACATGTCTTGTGCAAGTAATTTTCTTTCCTATAACTTCTCTCCTAATCTTTTTGTAAATCTTCTATCCAGAAATTATGGGCTTCTCGCATAATAGCAACAATAAATAATTTCTTTCTTATCCTTAATAGTCTACTCTATCATTATGGCTCTTTTTTGGCCTTTAAGTTTTTGTGGTTTTGTGGACTGCTTCTTCCTTTTACAACAGGGGCCACCCCCCCCCCCGAGCCTGGCCTAGCCCCAATGTAGGAATGTTTCCATGTCTTGAGGATTATACACTGTCATTTTTTTCTATTTCTCGCACTGTGCACCTAACAGGATTGGGCACTTTTTTATCCTGGGACTTGTGCACCCCGTTCTCTTTTTATTTTTTAACCTACTTCTGCCCACGATATATGCTCTATAAAATGCAATCCATAAATCAGCGTCATCTTGGTCAGATTTTGTAAAAACAGGGTTCACTTCATGATGGTAATCACAAATACTTGAGGATGAATTCATTTCCAGTAATACTACTCTCCTTTGCTTATCATCTCTCCATTCAGACTTCCATATGATGCAGGGAGAGAATATGCCATTAGAATCACTCAAACATCACCAGCAGCACTCCCAGATGTGCAATACCCATGAGGAACAGTTCACTATCTACATTTCCCTTGCTTTTTTATACACTAATGTCACAGTCTCATAATATTTGGGAAAAAGAGACAGCCCCCAATAAGAGAAAAACACAACATTCACAATTGTGATTTCACAGTAGAGTCAAAACTCTATCAAACTATTCCAGCCATTGAAGATTCATAGAGTTTGACTTGGGCAGTATGTTTCTAAGGAATCTACATTCAAACACACATGGACCTCCCAGTCAAAAAACAACAGCAGGATTCATGAAACATAATGACAATACTAATTCCATGTCAAAAGCCTTTGACACTGTCTCCCACCAAATCCTACTAAATAAACTATCATCCCATGGCCTCAACACAACAGCCTTGTCCTGCTTCCATAGTTATCTCTCTAATTGTCAACAAGCCACCAAATGGGAGAACACCCTGTCCCCCCTTCTACCCATCACTGTTGGTGTACCCCAAGAATCCATACTTGGCCCCCTTCTCTTTACAATTTTTACTAACAACTTCAGCTCTTCAACCCAACTAGCCTCCATGGTCCAATACGCCGATGACTCTACATTAATCTGCACAGCCCCCAGCCCCCAGGACCTACAAACAAAAATGCAAAAATCTTTACAGGACATAGAAAACTACCTCACTAGCCATCAACTCATACTTAACCCCAACAAAACCAAGTTAATTGTCTTCAATTACAATAAACCCAAAACATGTCTGACTCTACTTTCTATCCTTTCCACAAATGGAATCAAAATGGATCCCACCAGCCAAGCCAAACTTCTAGGTGTCACAGTTGATGATAACCTAAGGTTGGACACCCACATCTCCCTCACCATCAGAAAAGTCCACTCCAAACTTGGCACCCTTTACAGAATTAATCCTTACCTTACAGACAACACCAGGCTAGCCACTGCCCGCACACATCTACTCTCCACCCTCCTCTATGGCTGCCTAGTATTTACAAACATTTGTAAATCTGACCTAAATAATCTGGAATCATGCTACAACAAAATCACCATGTTTGTTACAGGCCACCCTTACAGAACCCACAGCTGATCTGTACTCTCCCAACTTAAATGGTTAGCACTACCAAACCTTCTAACATTTAACCAACTGTCCATAGCCCACAATATAATTCACAAACCTAACAACTGCCTGGCACTCATCAATGTAGTTCAACCCAACAGTAATCCTAGAGCACTAAGATCCTCAAATAAACTATTGTTAAAGATTACCCAAGCCCACAACACACAGGGAACCACCCTCTTTTCCCATAAAATTGCCAAACTGTGGAACACTCTTCCTCAACCTATGGCTAAAAACCTCAGTGTTCATGAGTTTAAAAACCTCCTTAAGGAACATCTAGCAAAACACTGGCTCTGCGCCTACCATACTCCTGGTTAAGCTACCTGCCACTCCCTTACATTACTCTAAACTAACTCATTCTCACAGCTGCAACTATTAACTGGCTGTAGGCTACCTTGTTTCTACACTTGGTTTCAGTTATCAATGTATACATACATACTGCTTTGTCTTTAACTGTTACGTAGATTGCATTTCTCTGTCTTGCAATTATTGTATCACACTGTTCTCACTATTAACTCATGCAGCCAGTTTTTATCACTGTGACATTTTTTTGTTAAATTTGTTAATTATTTGCTAATTATAGTTATGTAACTAATTTCTTAACTGACTGGCTTGGTACATTGTTGATTAATATGTGTTCAATTTGATTGTTTAATACTGTCTATTTTATGTATGGAGATTTTCTTCCCGGGTCGCTGCTGAAAATGGGTATCATGCCTTGTCAGACATTACCCGGTAAACAAACAAAATAAATAAATAAAAAATAAATAATTTAACATCAAAAGATTAAAGGACTTTAGAATCAAAGCAGAAGAACTATACATTTACAAGAAAGTGCAGAAAGCAAAACACAATTCAATTTCTCTGGGAACAGTTGCCTTAAGCTTTGATTATTGAAACAAATAAGCCTGTAAGTAGAAAAAAATAGTACACTGAGCAACATTCTTTTTGTCAGCTAATCCAATGATGTTAACGTCAGAAAAATGTGCAGTTCCCGACAGTTTGTCAAGGGAAAGTTCCTGGTATGTATACTGCCTGTGTACATCTCAGCATGGCTCGCATTGGATTTTTTTTCTAAATATTAGTAAAATACAAGTAAAATGTATGTCAAATTCAATAAGAAACTAAATAGTAGTAAAAGAGAAGCAACACTGATGGAAAACATGAGAAAAAAGGCACATATAAATAAAAAAAAAGCATACAGTCAGCAAATAAAGAACAATGAATGATGATCTTTTTTTTGCTCTCTGTTCCTTGTGAGTATTACACAGAAAGTTCCAGAAAGGTCACCAAGGGTAAATTGCCAGTGGGCCATTCTGGGCATTATTCAACTGCATATGTACATTCTGGTAACAGCATTCATGAATACTATGTTTTACAGCAACAGCCAGAGTACAGCTTACAGGAATTAAAAATATATATATATATAAAAAGCATTAGATACTTTGGTTGATTTTGGTAAGGGGAACAGTAGGGAGACAAAAGGTTTTTTTTACAGAATATCCCTCCAAGCAGATCCCAAAGGACAGTGGATTAAAAACAGTTACATGATACAATTAGTCACAAGAACCCTTCTAATCAGCAAAGGACTTGAATCTGATTGGTAATGCTGTTCCTATAGACTTGGACAGACAGAATGTTTCATTTTCACATGGCATTTGTAATTACAATTTTAGACGTGTGGTACTCACTGAGATGCACAAACACTTGTTTCAAAAAGGATTCACCTTTCAAGCAGCCATTAGATCCAATGTGGCCAAAGTGTTTTTAGAAGTGAAAGTGTTTATACTCAAACTAACTTTGTTGTTAATGTTTGATAAATGTATATATTATATTGTTTTGAAAATGTGTAATATATGCAATCCACCTTTAGATCCTTTTGTAAAGATTTTTGAAGAAATTGTTGAAACTAATATACATAAATAAAGGGCTTAACCAGTTAATAAATATTCTAATCTTTCTTTATCAGAATTACATGTTTTAAATTAATTAATTTAACTGAGCTAGATAAACATATTTAATTGGATGAAAGAAATACATTACAGAAAGTAAATAAGATCCAAAATATTAGAAGACTGGTAAAACAGGTAAATACACTAATCAGGACTAATAAGAGACATTCATTTAATATAACAAAAATAAATGCAACATATTACTGTGCAACTAAATTAAGAATTGATAACGTTTTACCACAAACATGTAGAGTAACAGAAGGGAAGGAACGGAGCAAGAAAAATGCCACCATGGAAGCATGTTAGAAGAATATAGAACATTGTCAATAATAAACTAAGAATACCAGGACAAACAGAAACACTTAGAAGACACATAGATAAATGTACAGGTAAGGTGCAGAATAAGTAATTCATTGATGACACAAAAAGATTTATTGAGAATTTGGAAGCAAAACAAACTGTATGGAAACTCCTTAAGAAAAGGAAAAAAAAGAAATAGACACTTTTTTGAGAAATATTTATGAAGACCCTGTTCAACATAGCAAAGATGCTGAATGGATAGAAGAATTAAAAGAAACATTAAGGAGCTTTTATGTAGAGAACATGAAATTGGATGAAGTAATGGCCATAGAAATTGAGACAAAATTAAGAAACTTCTCCAAACTGAAAAAACCCAGGCCCAAATACAGTGCTTAACTTCTCGCTAAAGATATTAACATCTTTGCAGAATGATTTAACCTGAGTAACAATTATTTCCTGTGTGTATCCCTAACAGTCACCAACCTGGTTAACAACAGGCAAAACAATACTCTTCCTTACGAGAGAACCTGGAAACCATCCTAAAAATTATAGACCAATAACTTGCCTCCTAACAATATAAAATTATATACTAGAAATGATGCAAACAGTGTTTATACTCTTTGGGAAATGATGCAAACAGTGTTTATACTCTTTGGTAAAAAAATCAATCATGGCAATAGAACAAAAGAAAGTCATATGGAATAAAGAACCATTAGTTGTTAAATAATGCCATAACAGAGAACTGTAAAAGGGAATAATCTAAGGATGTTATTGCTAGGTTACAAAGGAAAACATTTGCCAGCATCCCATATTCATGGATAAAGGAGTACTTTATATATACTTTATATAATATACATTATACATTGATCAATTACATTGCAGTGACCATGAAGCAGTGGCAACCCACTTTGCAGTTGAGCCATGACAAAGGGGAAATCATTATCCCAAGGATACAAAATTCAAAGGGGGGAATTCCAGGGAAATTCTCTGTCACTGTTGTTGTTTTTGCTATTAACTCATTAAGCCATTTGCTTAACAGATTATGCTATGAATAAAATCTGAATCCCTGAAACCTAACTTGTTTAAAGACATCTCATTTTCTTTTTGTGGATAACGTAAAACTGTACAGTTCATCAAATGAGGAGTTGAAAGCATGACTACAAATGGTTAAAGCTTTCTCAGATGATATAAGAAATATGCAAAAGCAAGATATAAAACAGGAAAGCTACAGCTCCAAGAAAATATCAGTCTGGGGCAGAAATGTGATATAAAGGAACTTAAGCAGGAGGAGGATGTGTATAAATATTTGGGAATAAAGGAAGGATCACAAATAAAACATGAACAAATGAGAATATAACTAAGTAAAGAATACTTCAGAAGACTTGACTTCTAGGAATAAAGTCCAAACTGTAAATCAATGGAGATTTTCTTCCCGGTCGCTGCTGAAAATGGGTATCATGCCTTGTCAGACATTACCGGTAAACAAACAAAATAAATAAATAAAAAATAAATAATTTAACATCAAAAGATTAAAGGACTTTAGAATCAAAGCAGAAGAACTATACATTTACAAGAAAGTGCAGAAAGCAAAACACAATTCAATTTCTCTGGGAACAGTTGCCTTAAGCTTTGATTATTGAAACAAATAAGCCTGTAAGTAGAAAAAAAGAGTACACTGAGCAACATTCTTTTTGTCAGCTAATCCAATGATGTTAACGTCAGAAAAATGTGCAGTTCCCGACAGTTTGTCAAGGGAAAGTTCCTGGTATGTATACTGCCTGTGTACATCTCAGCATGGCTCGCATTGGATTTTTTTTCTAAATATTAGTAAAATACAAGTAAAATGTATGTCAAATTCAATAAGAAACTAAATAGTAGTAAAAGAGAAACAACACTGATGGAAAACATGAGAAAAAGGCACATATAAATAAAAAAAGCATACAGTCAGCAAATAAAGAACAATGAATGATGATCTTTTTTTTGCTCTCTGTTCCTTGTGAGTATTACACAGAAAGTTCCAGAAAGGTCACCAAGGGTAAATTGCCAGTGGGCCATTCTGGGCATTATTCAACTGCATATGTACATTCTGGTAACAGCATTCATGAATACTATGTTTTACAGCAACAGCCAGAGTACAGCTTACAGGAATTAAAAATATATATATATAAAAAAGCATTAGATACTTTGGTTGATTTTGGTAAGGGGAACAGTAGGGAGACAAAAGGTTTTTACAGAATATCCTCCAAGCAGATCCCAAAGGACAGTGGATTAAAAACAGTTACATGATACAATTAGTCACAAGAACCCTTCTAATCAGCAAAGGACTTGAATCTGATTGGTAATGCTGTTCCTATAGACTTGGACAGACAGAATGTTTCATTTTCACATGGCATTTGTAATTACAATTTTAGGCGTGTGGTACTCACTGAGATGCACAAACACTTGTTTCAAAAAGGATTCACCTTTCAAGCAGCCATTAGAGCCAATGTGGCCAAAGTGTTTTTAGAAGTGAAAGTGTTTATACTCAAACTAACTTTGTTGTTAATGTTTGATAAATGTATATATTATATTGTTTTGAAAATGTGTAATATATGCAATCCACCTTTAGATCCTTTTGTAAAGATTTTTGAAGAAATTGTTGAAACTAATATACATAAATAAAGGGCTTAACCAGTTAATAAATATTCTAATCTTTCTTTATCAGAATTACATGTTTTAAATTAATTAATTTAACTGAGCTAGATAAACATATTTAATTGGATGAAAGAAATACATTACAGAAAGTAAATAAGATCCAAAATATTAGAAGACTGGTAAAACAGGTAAATACACTAATCAGGACTAATAAGAGACATTCATTTAATATAACAAAAATAAATGCAACATATTACTGTGCAACTAAATTAAGAATTGATAACGTTTTACCACAAACATGTAGAGTAACAGAAGGGAAGGAACGGAGCAAGAAAAATGCCACCATGGAAGCATGTTAGAAGAATATAGAACATTGTCAATAATAAACTAAGAATACCAGGACAAACAGAAACACTTAGAAGACACATAGATAAATGTACAGGTAAGGTGCAGAATAAGTAATTCATTGATGACACAAAAGATTTATTGAGAATTTGGAAGCAAAACAAACTGTATGGAAACTCCTTAAGAAAAGGAAAAAAAAGAAATAGACACTTTTTTGAGAAATATTTATGAAGACCCTGTTCAACATAGCAAAGATGCTGAATGGATAGAAGAATTAAAAGAAACATTAAGGAGCTTTTATGTAGAGAACATGAAATTGGATGAAGTAATGGCCATAGAAATTGAGACAAAATTAAGAAACTTCTCCAAACTGAAAAAACCCAGGCCCAAATACAGTGCTTAACTTCTCGCTAAAGATATTAACATCTTTGCAGAATGATTTAACCTGAGTAACAATTATTTCCTGTGTGTATCCCTAACAGTCACCAACCTGGTTAACAACAGGCAAAACAATACTCTTCCTTACGAGAGAACCTGGAAACCATCCTAAAAATTATAGACCAATAACTTGCCTCCTAACAATATAAAATTATATACTAGAAATGATGCAAACAGTGTTTATACTCTTTGGGAAATGATGCAAACAGTGTTTATACTCTTTGGTAAAAAAAATCAATCATGGCAATAGAACAAAAGAAAGTCATATGGAATAAAGAACCATTAGTTGTTAAATAATGCCATAACAGAGAACTGTAAAAAGGGGAATAATCTAAGGATGTTATTGCTAGGTTACAAAGGAAAACATTTGCCAGCATCCCATATTCATGGATAAAGGAGTACTTTATATATACTTTATATAATATACATTATACATTGATCAATTACATTGCAGTGACCATGAAGCAGTGGCAACCCACTTTGCAGTTGAGCCATGACAAAGGGGAAATCATTATCCCAAGGATACAAAATTCAAAGGGGAATTCCAGGGAAATTCTCTGTCACTGTTGTTGTTTTTGCTATTAACTCATTAAGCCATTTGCTTAACAGATTATGCTATGAATAAAATCTGAATCCCTGAAACCTAACTTGTTTAAAGACATCTCATTTTCTTTTTGTGGATAACGTAAAACTGTACAGTTCATCAAATGAGGAGTTGAAAGCATGACTACAAATGGTTAAAGCTTTCTCAGATGATATAAGAAATATGCAAAAGCAAGATATAAAACAGGAAAGCTACAGCTCCAAGAAAATATCAGTCTGGGGCAGAAATGTGATATAAAGGAACTTAAGCAGGAGGAGGATGTGTATAAATATTTGGGAATAAAGGAAGGATCACAAATAAAACATGAACAAATGAGAATATAACTAAGTAAAGAATACTTCAGAAGACTTGACTTCTAGGAATAAAGTCCAAACTGTAAATCAATGGAGATTTTCTTCCCGGGTCGCTGCTGAAAATGGGTATCATGCCTTGTCAGACATTACCCGGTAAACAAACAAAATAAATAAATAAAAAATAAATAATTTAACATCAAAAGATTAAAGGACTTTAGAATCAAAGCAGAAGAACTATACATTTACAAGAAAGTGCAGAAAGCAAAACACAATTCAATTTCTCTGGGAACAGTTGCCTTAAGCTTTGATTATTGAAACAAATAAGCCTGTAAGTAGAAAAAAAGAGTACACTGAGCAACATTCTTTTTGTCAGCTAATCCAATGATGTTAACGTCAGAAAAATGTGCAGTTCCCGACAGTTTGTCAAGGGAAAGTTCCTGGTATGTATACTGCCTGTGTACATCTCAGCATGGCTCGCATTGGATTTTTTTTCTAAATATTAGTAAAATACAAGTAAAATGTATGTCAAATTCAATAAGAAACTAAATAGTAGTAAAAGAGAAACAACACTGATGGAAAACATGAGAAAAAAGGCACATATAAATAAAAAAAAAGCATACAGTCAGCAAATAAAGAACAATGAATGATGATCTTTTTTTTGCTCTCTGTTCCTTGTGAGTATTACACAGAAAGTTCCAGAAAGGTCACCAAGGGTAAATTGCCAGTGGGCCATTCTGGGCATTATTCAACTGCATATGTACATTCTGGTAACAGCATTCATGAATACTATGTTTTACAGCAACAGCCAGAGTACAGCTTACAGGAATTAAAAATATATATATATATAAAAAAGCATTAGATACTTTGGTTGATTTTGGTAAGGGGGAACAGTAGGGAGACAAAAGGTTTTTTTTACAGAATATCCCTCCAAGCAGATCCCAAAGGACAGTGGATTAAAAACAGTTACATGATACAATTAGTCACAAGAACCCTTCTAATCAGCAAAGGACTTGAATCTGATTGGTAATGCTGTTCCTATAGACTTGGACAGACAGAATGTTTCATTTTCACATGGCATTTGTAATTACAATTTTAGACGTGTGGTACTCACTGAGATGCACAAACACTTGTTTCAAAAAGGATTCACCTTTCAAGCAGCCATTAGAGCCAATGTGGCCAAAGTGTTTTTAGAAGTGAAAGTGTTTATACTCAAACTAACTTTGTTGTTAATGTTTGATAAATGTATATATTATATTGTTTTGAAAATGTGTAATATATGCAATCCACCTTTAGATCCTTTTGTAAAGATTTTTGAAGAAATTGTTGAAACTAATATACATAAATAAAGGGCTTAACCAGTTAATAAATATTCTAATCTTTCTTTATCAGAATTACATGTTTTAAATTAATTAATTTAACTGAGCTAGATAAACATATTTAATTGGATGAAAGAAATACATTACAGAAAGTAAATAAGATCCAAAATATTAGAAGACTGGTAAAACAGGTAAATACACTAATCAGGACTAATAAGAGACATTCATTTAATATAACAAAAATAAATGCAACATATTACTGTGCAACTAAATTAAGAATTGATAACGTTTTACCACAAACATGTAGAGTAACAGAAGGAAGGAACGGAGCAAGAAAAATGCCACCATGGAAGCATGTTAGAAGAATATAGAACATTGTCAATAATAAACTAAGAATACCAGGACAAACAGAAACACTTAGAAGACACATAGATAAATGTACAGGTAAGGTGCAGAATAAGTAATTCATTGATGACACAAAAAGATTTATTGAGAATTTGGAAGCAAAACAAACTGTATGGAAACTCCTTAAGAAAAGGAAAAAAAAGAAATAGACACTTTTTTGAGAAATATTTATGAAGACCCTGTTCAACATAGCAAAGATGCTGAATGGATAGAAGAATTAAAAGAAACATTAAGGAGCTTTTATGTAGAGAACATGAAATTGGATGAAGTAATGGCCATAGAAATTGAGACAAAATTAAGAAACTTCTCCAAACTGAAAAAACCCAGGCCCAAATACAGTGCTTAACTTCTCGCTAAAGATATTAACATCTTTGCAGAATGATTTAACCTGAGTAACAATTATTTCCTGTGTGTATCCCTAACAGTCACCAACCTGGTTAACAACAGGCAAAACAATACTCTTCCTTACGAGAGAACCTGGAAACCATCCTAAAAATTATAGACCAATAACTTGCCTCCTAACAATATAAAATTATATACTAGAAATGATGCAAACAGTGTTTATACTCTTTGGGAAATGATGCAAACAGTGTTTATACTCTTTGGTAAAAAAATCAATCATGGCAATAGAACAAAAGAAAGTCATATGGAATAAAGAACCATTAGTTGTTAAATAATGCCATAACAGAGAACTGTAAAAAGGGGAATAATCTAAGGATGTTATTGCTAGGTTACAAAGGAAAACATTTGCCAGCATCCCATATTCATGGATAAAGGAGTACTTTATATATACTTTATATAATATACATTATACATTGATCAATTACATTGCAGTGACCATGAAGCAGTGGCAACCCACTTTGCAGTTGAGCCATGACAAAGGGGAAATCATTATCCCAAGGATACAAAATTCAAAGGGGGGAATTCCAGGGAAATTCTCTGTCACTGTTGTTGTTTTTGCTATTAACTCATTAAGCCATTTGCTTAACAGATTATGCTATGAATAAAATCTGAATCCCTGAAACCTAACTTGTTTAAAGACATCTCATTTTCTTTTTGTGGATAACGTAAAACTGTACAGTTCATCAAATGAGGAGTTGAAAGCATGACTACAAATGGTTAAAGCTTTCTCAGATGATATAAGAAATATGCAAAAGCAAGATATAAAACAGGAAAGCTACAGCTCCAAGAAAATATCAGTCTGGGGCAGAAATGTGATATAAAGGAACTTAAGCAGGAGGAGGATGTGTATAAATATTTGGGAATAAAGGAAGGATCACAAATAAAACATGAACAAATGAGAATATAACTAAGTAAAGAATACTTCAGAAGACTTGACTTCTAGGAATAAAGTCCAAACTGTAAATCAGTTTGCTCTTCCTGTTCTAATTTACAGCTTTGGGGTGACTGACTGGCCACAAAAAGTATTGCACCACCTGGACAGGGAAACAAGAAAAATGTTTCACACTGATCAGCTGAAATATAAAAATCAGTTTATATACGAAGACTGTCTATTCCTTGCTCTGAAGAAGGTACGGGCCTCCTCAAAACTGATTACATGTGTAGAGCTGCAGTCATGGAACTGCATAAATATCTGCAGATCTCACCAGATACAAACATAGTGAAAGTTTTAAAACATGAAGAGACGAGATCTAAGATGATATCTTTGCTTAGTTTATTTATATTTTCATGTCTAGTGAGAATGGAAATCAAACCAGAAGTAGACAAAAATCAGGCAGCAACTGAATGTGCTGATAAAACAAAAGAAAAAAATAAAGCAGAAGAAGCAGATGAAAAGAAAGAAAATGTGGAAAACTCATAATTATAGTGGCAAGTACAGAGATATCTTGGAACCAAAATCAAGTTGACCAATGGTTAAGGAGAAGTGAATTAAAACCAAAAGATGAAAGGTCAATAATGACATCCCAGAAGAGTGGACTACATGCGCACTGGTTTACAAAGTCCATTGACCATGTGGAAAAACCAGACAACATCTCAGGAGAGTGGACTACATGCCCACTGGTTTACAAAGTCCATTGAACATGTGGAAGAACCAGACAACATCCCAGAGCATGGACTACATGCGCACTGGTTTACAAAGTCCATTGAACATGTGGAACAACCAGACAACATCCAAGGAGAGTGGACTACATGTGCACTGGTTTACAAAGTCCATTGAACATGTGGAAGAACCAGACAACATCCCAGAGCATGGACTACATGCGCACTGGTTTACAAAGTCCATTGAACATGTGGAAGAACCAGACAACATCCCAGAGCATGGACTACATGCCCACTGGTTTACAAAGTCCATTGAACATGTGGAAGAACCAGACAACATCGCAGGAGCATGGACTACATGCGCACTGGTTTACAAAGTCCATTGAACATGTGGAAGAACCAGACAACATCCCAGAGCATGGACTACATGCGCACTGGTTTACAAAGTCCATTGAACGTATGGAAGAACCAGACAACATCCCAGGAGAGTGGACTACATGCGCATTGGTTTACAAAGTCCATTGAACATGTGGAAGAACCAGACAACATCTCATGAGAGTGGACTACATGCGCACTGGTTTACAAAGTCCATTGAACATGTGGAACAACCAGACAACATCCCAGAGCATGGACTACATGCGCACTGGTTTACAAAGTCCATTGAACGTGTGGAAGAACCAGACAACATCCCAGGAGAGTGGACTACATGTGCACTGGTTTACAAAGTCCATTGAACATGTGGAAGAACCAGACAACATCCCAGAGCATGGACTACATGCGCACTGGTTTACAAAGTCCATTGAACATGTGGAACAACCAGACAACATCCCAGGAGAGTGGACTACATGCGCACTGGTTTACAAAGTCCATTGAACATGTGGAAGAACCAGACAACATCTCAGGAGAGTGGACTACATGCGCACTGGTTTACAAAGTCCATTGAACGTGTGGAAGAACCAGACAACATCTCAGGAGAGTGGACTACATGCGCACTGGTTTACAAAGTCCATTGAACATGTGGAAGAATCAGACAACATCGCAGAAGCATGGACTACATGCGCACTGGTTTACAAAGTCCATTGAACATGTGGAACAACCAGACAACATCTCATGAGAGTGGACTACATGCACACTGGTTTACAAAGTCCATTGAACATGTGGAACAACCAGACAACATCCAAGGAGAGTGGACTACATGCGCACTGGTTTACAAAGTCCATTGAACATGTGGAAGAACCAGACAACATCCAAGAGCATGGACTACATGCGCACTGGTTTACAAAGTCCATTGAACATGTGGAAGAACCAGACAACATCTCAGGAGAGTGGACTACATGCGCATTGGTTTACAAAGTCCATTGAACGTGTGGAAGAACCAGACAAATGAGGGTTCTGTAAAAAAAGAAATGGAAATAGTCACAAATCTTGTTGCTGAGTATGATACAGTCGTGGCAGAGGGCCTATAAAGTGCAGGACACAATAATGTGTCAAGACCGTTGTGTTGGGCATTGTGCAAACATTGCAATATTGAAGTAGTTGAGAAGCACTGGTAGCATGAACCATGGAGCATTATAGAGAAGGATGAAGGAAGACGTTTATATAACACGGGATCACCCATTACCAACAGTTCAAAAAATAGATGCAAGAAAACCAGATATAGTAGTTCATGAAGAAAAGCTAGAAGTAGCATTGTTCAATGAAATTGCTATACCTAGCAATTACAGTGTCTTACACACATAAACAGAGACACAAATTCATAAAATATAAGGATTTGCAGGCAGAAATGAGAGCAATGTGAAAGAAAGGCACCCAGATAGTTCCAACAGTAGTAGGAATAATGGTCTTATAAAAAAAATTGCAGTCGCATTTAGATATGCTGCCAATACATATAATGTATATGAATTACAAAAGGGGGAACATTCTGGGCACATTGTGTGTGCTGAGAATAGCACTTTTAGTTAACATCAAAGACGGCAAGAATATTCATTTTATGAAATTTAATTTTTCCCTGTCATAGGAATGGGGTCCATTCCCATCACTGTATTAGAAACCCAAAAGACCTGGCAAAATTAAACCAGAATATGAAATGATAATTTGCCTTTCTGATGTTCAGTAAATTCTGTTTGTGGGTCACAAGGAATTTGTCTTGAAATAATTGAATTTCTGACAAATAGTGATACTCCACCACAGCTTTCAGCAGTCTGGATGCATACCATGCAATGAAACCAAGTAAACAGTATGTGATGTCTTTACATAGTCACTATTGGATAGAACACAGATAGTCACAGATAAGAATGTGTTCAAACTGCGGGAGGGCCTTGAGTTGTGTCAGTTTATTGATAAGACTTTTTGCATTCAGCAAACTATCAGTGATATATTTCAGATTGTCTTTTTGCTTTGCTGGAAAGTCAGAAAGGCAGAGTTTGCTTAAAAAATGTATGATAAAGGCAGCAAGTGCTTTGGCCAGTAAGAAGAAAGCATAGAATAAAGGGTGTAGGCTACCTCTGATGAAGCCACTTGGGCTGTTGAACATCTTGTCCTAAGATGATACATACTGGATCCCAGATTGACACCAACTGGTAAGGGCAGAGAGCCTGTCTTTGGATATGGGCATCATATTGAGTGAGGGTAGCATTCCACTTAATGCTAAAGTCATACCTGCATTTGAAACATAAAATATCACACTCCAGTATGCCTCCCTTCATGTCCTTTTAGGTTAATGCCTCAGGTCATTCACATCTGCATGAGCCACCACCAGATTGTCCTGTTTGAAAAACCTGTAGGGCCCTTGTAACATCATAAATCCTGGCATTGGAAAGGCCTCTGCTGCCAAATCTGTTCAGCCCAGTGACTGTAGAGTCAGTGTGCCTGACAACAGCGTCACCATTTATTAGGACATTTCTGCTTGGATGTGCAGGCTTACTGACAGGGGAAGGTTTATAGTCTGCAGTCCGGTGACTCTCTGAGCTATGTAAGTATGGTGCACGTTGTGTTACTGGACTGCTGACAGGGCTCTCTTAGTCCTCATTCTTGGATACTTTGGAAGAGATTTTATTTTTACAACCTCAGCATATGTTCTTTTAGTGTGATCTTGTGGAGGTGGAGGTGAGTTTATGTGTTGCTTAGAAACCATCTATGTATATGTGGGGGTAGCCTCCAGGTTATATAGATAATTCCACCTGTTATAAATTTGGTCCGGTAGGAGTTGATTGTCAGTGAGTGTTAGGCAGTTCCTAGGTACACTGATAAAGAATTAAACTTTAAAGATTTGTTGTGGGGCTTTTTTCTATTAAATATATGTCTAGTGTTTATTCGTCTTTTAGGTGAGTTAGTCACGTTCATTCTTTTTTAGTTCTTACAGTATCTCAGAATGCCAAGTGCAGTAAGGCTGGTAAAAGAATGGACAGAGGTAGATTGGGATTTCATGTTTGCCAGGTGAGTCAATTTATCAAGAGCAAGGACAGTATAATAAGCTAATTTAGTCAGTTGGCAGAGAAGATATGTTGGGTAGATAAACTGTGCTGTGTAGCAGGCATACTAAGTAAAGCAAACATCTGGTAACACTTGTAGGAGTTATACTAGGTAAAGTTAACATCTGGTAACACTTGTAAGAGATATACTTGGTAAAGTGAACATCTGGTAATATTGACGCAACAACTGCTTGAACCTACAGGGAAGAGATTACATAATGCAGTCTAACCTCAGAGTCTTGCACTACTATAGTGAAGTATAGTGCACAAATTCAGTAGAATAACAATTGTATGAGGTCTAAAAAGTTATTATAAATAAAATGCAGTAAGAAGCAAGATTAGTACACAACTATGGTAGTAACAGAGCAATACACATTCGTTATAATACTAGAGTGAGAGATGAACAGATAATAAAAATTATAAATAGAATACTCTGGAACAGTGGGTTCAAATGCCATCAATAGTATGAGTGGAGACTGAGTTGGATGCCACACATGCACTTCCTGTCTTGGTCACCATGAGTAGATAGATGACACATTGGCTCAGATGCTACAAAACAGGCTTGGGTGGCATGCAATTACTGCTTCTAGGATTTATCAGGATCATTTGTCACACACTTGGATCCAGCCAAATATAGTTACTGTCAATAACTAGGGAATCTGTTACTGCTGATTTATATATGTTTTAGGCAAACACTCTAGTAATGGATCTGTTCATAAATGTTTCAGTCATAGGGACAATGGCATCAGCTGCAATACTTAGAGAATCTGAAGAGACCATTGGTTGCTGTTGACTAACAGTGTAATTTATGTGCAGTTTTATAGTCAAGCCAGTAATATGCTGAGGTTTAGGGATGAAATATGTTTTAGGGGGACACTAATTATTAATAAACTCAAGAGACTGGAGCTAGTTATGCTGTGTGGAACTACAGCAAAGAAATCACTGAAATATGTGAGAAATTGTTATGCACTGGCATTTGTACATGGGTTTGGCAAAAAGGATTTGCCTGAGCTACTGTTATTCTAGAGTGGATCATGGATATTTCTTTAAAATGATCATTTATGTCTAATGCTAAGTTTGAATTTGACTGATGCTCTAAACCGAAATGTGTCCTAGGAGTATGATACTTTTTCCGCAGCCTATCACAGTGTAACATCACTGATTTAATCCAAATAGTTACCTAAGGAAGTACTATGCATTTGATCTGCCTCCTCTTGAAAGAAGTCATTTTATTTAACTTAGACAAAAAGCTCACATTAAAGAATCTGACCACATCAATAATAAATAGGAAGTATAGTGAGTTTGCTAGTTTATTTTAGAGTCGATTTAAAGAGAAAGTCTTCACATGAACACAGGAACAATATCACGCAAGTCAACATGAGGGCCATAAGATGTGTGGCCATATATACATTTAAGATGACACATTTAAGAGTTTGTGTCTCACTTTTCAAGCACTTAACAGTGTTCACCCCTAAACTGCTTTGAGCTGTACATGATGTTCCTGGTTTAAATGTGTGTCTACCTATCCATTCATCAAGGCTGGCTTTAAAGATGGTCAGAGTACTACTTCATTTGACATGTAATAGTAATGTATTCAGAATGCTAGGAATATGTTAACTTAAAAGTCATGGTATGTGTACTTATTGAATAATAATGCTCTGATTTAGTTTTGTCTTGTTTCCATAATGAAAAAAAAAAAATAGTAAGGTGGCCGTTTATGAAACAGGTGTAATGTTGCTGCTGATTACGTTCATAGGAGTTGAGAAAATTATCCAGTCTAGGGTAGTTAATCTGCTGACAACATTATCCATTCTGGTGCTATTAGTTAAACTAACCTGAATAATTTATGCTAAGGTGCGTACACTGGTCTTTAGCATTCCCTCAGTTTAAACTATTTATTTATTTCACATTTGTTAACCGGGTTGGTCCAACTGAGCACATTTTCAGTGGAAATCCGAGGAGAAAAGCTCCAAAAGCAAATTCTTTACATTATAACAGAGTTTAGAGTATAAATCAGATAACATACAGTGAAGTAAAAATTACATCATAATTGTTAACAAATAAAGAGAAATCATTTGCAGCTAAGAAGTTCTTTAAGATTAAATAGATTAGGAAAAAAGTAAAAGAAATAAAGAAAGAGAGAGGTCAAGTAGGATCCTGACAGGAGCAGATCCAGTTTTTTCTGGAAGTAGTGTTTTAATTCTTTTTTTGAAGCTGTCTGTTTGTGTGATGTTTTACAAGTTAGAGGGGAGGTTGTTCCAGATTTTTTGTTATGGGTGTTTTATATAGGAGATTGCCTATATTGATTTTGGGTGTACATATTTCTAGAAGTTTCTCTGAACTGCAGAGGGTATGAGGGGGGGTAGTAGGTAACCAGATTAGTGAGAGAGGGTCAAGCAATTTTATTATAGGTTTTTTTCTAACCTGGAAAGTAGACAGGATTAAAGGTTGGTGAGGACCGGTGATCCATAGAGGAGGCTTGGAAGGAGGCAGGCTTAGCCCAGGTTGTGTCTAGAATCAGGAGAGAAGAATTTAGCATTGCGATATAGCATGCTAAGTTTTTGGTTAGTTTTCTTAATTGCTTGGTATGTGCAAGTCAAATTTGAGTTGGTCATCAATAGTCATTTCCAATAATTTTGTGTGAGAATCTACATTTATGATGGTGTTATTTATTGAAGAGATAAAGGAGATAGTTTTAAGGTGGTCTTTGTTTTTGGGGAGAAAGAGAAGTAGCTTTTTTTAGGGTTTAAGATAAGCTGATTATCATTTAGCCAGCTTTCAACAAGAAAGAAAAATTATTGTTTGTGTGTCTGAAGTTGTGAAATAGAGTTGGAGGATGTAATCAGAGTGGAGTCATCAGTGTATTGCATGAGGCTAGAAAGGGGGTGGAGGAGTGGAGGTCATTAATAATGATATTGAAGAAAATGGTTCCAAGAACAGAACCCTGGGGTACACCAGTGTCTATAGGTAAGAAAGAAGAATAAGAAGATTGCCATCTGACTGATTGTAGCCTGTCTGTGAGATAACTGGAGAACCGTGTGAGAGTACAGCTGGATAGATTAAGGTTAGCCAATTTAGTCACAAGTTTGGAATGTGATACTGTATCAAATGGCTTAGATAAGTCTAGGAACAGACATGATACTAAATTATTACAGTTTCTACCTTCAGCATTGGTGTGGGTGAAGGATAGAAGAGCTGTAGTGGTGCTGTGATGAGGTTGAAAGCCATGTTGGGTAGGGGTGAGGAGGCTATTTTGGAGGAGGAAGCTAAGTATTTGGTTGTGAATGCATTTTTCTAGAATCTTGGATAGTGGGCAAAGTATAGCAATCGGCCTGTAATTAGAGGGACCGATAGAGTTCCCACCTTTGTGAAGAACAGAGTTTAAGTTTGAGAAGCAGAGACTTTATGTAGAAAGTAGAAATAGGGTTGAAAGAAAAACTAGTATTGTTGTTTGCAGATTGAGGTGTTGACTTTTGGTGGGGATTCTGGCTTGTATTAGTCAATTTGCTGACGGAGTCTATGAAAAACTAATTGAGGAGAGAGGCAGTTACTTGGTCTGGGAAGTTAGAGTAGAGATTGGGAGTTTGAGGTTTACCAGGGTGGAAGATAGAGTTAATACTTCTCCAGAAGTTTTTGGGGTTCAATTGAGCAGTGGTTTGTGTCTTGGTTTAGAAGGTATTTTTATCATTGTATACTTGTTTCTTGGCTTGGTTCCTAAGTTCTTTAAATAGTTGGAGGTGGGTGGGGGATTTATTTTTTTGCCAATTATTCCAGGCATTGTCCCTATTATGTATTAGTTTATGAGTGTCTTTACTAAGCCAGCAGAAGTAATTTGATTTTATTCTTATTTTACGTAGGGGGGCTATTGAGTCTAGGGTATTAAGGAAGATGTGGTTAAATTTGAGTACTGCATCATCAAGAGGAAGAGAGTGCAAGGTAGACCAGTTAATGATGGAAAGACTGTCATTTAGAGTGGAGGGGTTGAAGTCTCTGAGTTTTCTGCAGAGTTTGTACAGATGTGATTTTTGTTGTTGGGGTGAGAATCTCTGTATACTGATGGGTAGGTGGTCACTTAGAGCATCAAGAAGTGTTGCAGGGGTGTGATATAGTTGTGGGTTATTGCACAAGATCAAGTCAATTGTTGTGCCTTGATTAGAGTGTTTAGTGAGTCATGTAGGGGTGGTAATAAGTTGGGTGAAACCAAAGAGATTTATGCTTTGGACAGTGGAGGGGATCTCAAGGGAATTCCAATCTATATTGACATCTCCTAGCAGTATAGTTTCATAGGGTAGGTTTTGAGAAACCCAGGAAAGTATGTTTTCGAGAATATAGATAGATGTTCTTACCAGGAGGAATATAAACAACAAAAAACAGCAAGCTTTTTTGGTTGTTAAGGTGGCAATTTAGCATTAAGAGTTCTGCTGTGTGAAAATCAGGTAGGTTCATAGGAATGGGGGAAAGAGGCAGGTGTTGGGAGTAAAGAACGGCTACACCTCCACCTTTTAGTGGTCCTATCCCATCGATAAATGTTATAGCCAGGGGGCAAGATATCAAAGTTTGGAATATGGGGTTTAAGCTAGGTTTCTGATAGTACATGTAGGTGGGGAGAATATTG
This sequence comes from Protopterus annectens, assembly GCF_019279795.1. Classification (NCBI taxonomy): domain Eukaryota; kingdom Metazoa; phylum Chordata; order Ceratodontiformes; family Protopteridae; genus Protopterus; species Protopterus annectens. The sequence continues at coordinate 1,712,584,736 of NC_056732.1, forward strand.
GGACAGCCAAGCATGAAGGGCAGTGATTTTATTAAGAAGGCTTTGCATGTTGATAGCCATTATGTATAAGTGTGTGGAGGAATGTGGGGTAGGAAAGGAGGGAGATGGGGGTGCATTGTGTGAGGGAGTATTGGTAGGGTAGGAAGGTGAATTCTTTGGGCAGGGGTAAGGTTTGGTAGGATTGGCCCTGGATTAGGGTGGATATCACCTGCTAGTAGGAGGATGGAAGGTTGTAAATTGGGTTTTGGTGGAAATATTTTTTTAAAATGAGTATATGTGAAAGTCTAAAGCTAAAGGAGGGAGACAGTCTGAGTATTTTATAATGGAAAAGTAAGCAATATAGGTGTTCTATAATGATGAAGACATGGTAACAGATGTTGTGTTTAAATGAGCATTATTGATAAAGGAGGAGGTAGATGCTGATTTGAGATAATGTTGATATGGTTAGTATGGTAAGATGTAAGGACAGAGAGTAAAAGAAGAAGTAATGTAATTATCAGATTAATGAGGATAGTTAGGCTTGAAGGTGGAGGAGAGGATTAAAGTCAAGTGAAAAAGACTGGAGAGGAGTATATAGTATAAAGCAGAAGAAGAAAGGGGGAGGGATGGGGAAAGGATTTTACCTGTAAGGAGAAAAGTGGGTGTAGTGAGAAAGGTAGAGAGGAGGGAGATGGTTGTGTGGTGTGTCTGTGGCTGTAGATTAATTGGATGATTAGTGGGTAATGACAAAATGGATGGAAATAAATGTAGGGTATGTGGAGGTGAGTGGGTACTGCGGGTAGGGTAGGGTAGGAGAGCGGAGTATAGCCCAAGCGTAGTGAGGGCAGAACAGAGCGTGCAGAGATGATCATGTCCAAAAAAATAAAAAAAACAATCTATCATCCACTTACACTCAGGTATATAAAAAAACTATTTCAATAGTAACTCCAGTCCATAAAACATACACATTGGAATAAAAATATTAATTGTAAGTGAAGGAAAGGAAGTGAGCAGTAACGTAGGAAAGTGAGGACCCATGGAGCTGCTGAAAGTTGAATTGAGTCTAACAGTTCAAAAGGAGAAGGAGCCATTGGTTAAAGGGGAAAGAGGATTCCAGGAGTGTGCTCTATAATAGTCAGGCAAATATAATAACTAAAGCCTCCTTGAAGTATAAATTCTTTCTTGATATAGTTAGTGAATAATTTGAAGGTTTCCTCAGCAGTGCTGCATTCTTTCAGCTGAATACCGATGCTCCAATAGATGGATCTGCAAGTACTTCCCCAGCTGTGAAGTAATATATATTTTGTACACAGGCGACAGGCACTAAGTATGCTAATTTAGGCCTTCTCTCATGCCATTTTAAATCTACTTGGTTCAAGATGATAATTATATTTCATTTAGGACTAGATTAGCAATTGTATTTCCAGAAAGTTGAATTTTATGTGCATGTTCTTTTTCAGTATTATGGCAGATTGAAAATGAATATACCGATATGAAGAGTTAGCATGTAGGCTTGTTTTCTTTTTCAAGGTATGGGACATTTTCCAGGGGCATTTTGAGTTAGTGCAATAGGGATATGGGATTAGCCTTCTGATTTAAGGGGCAACAAATGCCCGGTTTCTGATTAAAGTTGGATACTCTGTGAAGTATGGGATGAGGCATATCACTGAAGTAGCAAACCCATCAGTTAAAAGAAAGATGAGAGATAAACTAAATCTTATCATGTTACACTAAAGAGCAGGGAATGACATCACTCATGGAGTCTAATGATGCAGGACAGGAAGTGCTGTATGATGAAACTGGTTGACTCTCAGGAAGTGCATATAGGTTCATTGGTTCGTAGGAGGTTACTAGGTCATTCCTCTCAACCTCTTAGAGTAAGAAACCTGGATAAAGCCACAAATAAAAGCGACAAAGTTCCAAAATACAGGCAATTTTTAAATATTGCTCTTATAAACTTAGAAAGTTGATAGAAAAACAAGTTTTGCATTAGCGTGAATTTTCTGAAGGGTATGAAGTCTGAAACTCAAATGTCTCTCATTATTTTCTAAGTTCAGTCTTTAATGTTTTGCTACTAATTTGACAGAAAACCACAATTTTATGAAAAATAGACCAAAAATATGACACAAAAATCTGGATAGTCTGCAGAAATCTGTATAGTTGAGAGGTTTGTCTACGCTAGTGGCCCTAGAGTCCACACAAGCCCAGCTGTGTTAATTCTAAGTTGATTCAATTGCCTTTGGTTAGATGGACATAATTCACAGAGCACATCTATGATAAACACTGACTACCCCTGTCCATGAAGGACATGGATGCCACCCCCAGGGTAGATTTGATGTCCCCCATCTATTTTTCCTGTTTGTGCTTCAATAGGGTCAGTGAGGAGCTCTGTTTCATGTGAACTGAAAGTTTATTCCAGAATAGTGTCAATCTCTGCGAGATATATCTGTCTCGCCAGCATGTTCTGTTCATGTCACAGGCTAGGTTAAGATCCCTAGAACAAGTGACTTTTGTGTGATTTGACTTGAGGATGTGCAGCATATCCAAGAGCAACTGACAGTCCCTGCCCCCACACTACTGCAGAGGTGTTAAAACAGTCACTGGACTGAGAGAAGCTTGCAGAATAGAAAACCCTGAACAAAGGCCAGCAATTTAGCTACTTTTCTGGCTGTAGCTGGATAGCTTCTAAGTATAGTGTAAATCAAGCTCTGAGTAAACATAAATGAGGGTGAATAGAAACAGGAAAGAAGCAGTCCTTTTCCAGAAACTAAAAAAGATAACAGTGACTCATACAAATCCCATTATATGCCAATGGCATGGGAATTCATAGTTGCTTCCTTATGAATGGCATGAGTCATACAATCATACAAAGCATTATGGGAAAGAAAAAGGGCTGAGGGAGAACAAGATCACATTGATACATCAAACCCCACTGGTAGCCATTTTGTGGAAAAGAGGCTACAATTACAAATAAAGCACTTATCATGGTTTTGAGGTCTTAAAATAGGTCAGGAAACAATGATAGAGGGGAAAATAGATTTTTTTAATTCTAGGGTGGAGTTTTCCTTTATTGTAAGATGGCTGATTTAGTGTTCAAGTGTATCAATAACAGGCTATATTCAGTAGGTCTGAATCTTGTCTATGCTATCTAGGTACTAGAACAGTGCAAACCAAGTGCAGAGAATTGCAAAAACATATTTACAGCCCTTTTGTGTATTTAACCAGGCAAACACCTACTGCACAAGATGAATAATCCCTGTCCTCCCAATGCAAAAGCACAGTAGAGGAGTGTCCGGAGTGAAATGCTACCACAAACTAACTTTAACGGTATGAAATGCTACCACAAGCAAACTTAAAGATGTAGATACAGCAGTATACTTTAAACAGCTTATAAAAGTGTGATTATTCAATAAAAGTACTTCACTTTGAATAAATTAGTCAACAGCCACTCAAATGTACAGAATTTATGAAGACACTAAAAAAGAAGATAAGCCTTCCAGCCAATAAAATGACATTCAAAAATCTCAAGTATTTCCTCAACCTGAACAGACCAAGCTACCTACCAGAGCACTAGATGGAAAATCCACTGAGCTCTTTTGTCTACAAACAATTGTTTGCTAGAGTGTAAAAGTACACTACATTAACCAACAGACAATATGAGGTAAGATGCACTTTTTCAATATAAACACCAGGAAAGGCAAATAAATAATTCAGAATATCAACAGCAGTGTAGAAAGGGAGAGCTTATTAAGCTCAATTTACAGTAGGGATGGGCAGCTCAAAGTAAACAGGTTTAAAAAGCAAATCAGCGGACAGGAGAGTGGATGGAATACACAGCAAGGAATCCAGTGCTTTAGTTCATGCAGACTTCAACTCTTTTCAGATAAAGACAGTGGCTCACTTAAGAGACAATTTAATTGATGAAAAAAACATGTGAAATGAGCAGCCAAGATAATTTGTCTACCTCTCACATAGAACTAAAACACCAGGCCAAGCAGATTTCTTAAAACAGAAAAAAATGGAGCAGGTATCAAAAAGCAGCTCTAAAAGGTCACATACAAAAAATATAGGTTTACTCGCCCAGCAGGGAATCACCAGCAGTGCTTTAATTTATGCAGGCTTCAAATCTTTTCAGACAAAGACTAGTTGTGCACAGAAAGGGGGAAGTAACTTAGGGAAAGTGGCTAAAGTGGGCAGGAAAGCAGTTTCACTAGATTTTTTAGTTAGTTCTAGTTAATCTAACTCAGTAGTCATGCTTCGAAGGATTTAATTATCCTATACTTTCAATATAGCATGAATTGTATGGAATTGTATTGTTCAACCTTGAACTTATTTTTCTGTATTGTATTATCTTGCATTATAATGTATTCTACTGTGTATTTGTACTGTGCCTATTGTTTTTACTAACTGTTCTGAACATTATGTACTGTCAAACTAACTAATCTGTGGAGCTTTTTTTCCCTGGGCATCTACTGAAAATGGTCTCTCCTTGGCCCAGTGGACTTTCCCGGTAAAAATGCTTATAAATAAATAAAATATAGTATGCATCAGATCTATGTAATAACTCTGCATTTGTTTTTGTCAACAGAGGCACTACTTGTCAGAGCTCAGCCACATAGTGATAAGGTTGGAAAATGTTGCTAAACCATTTTTTCCAATGTATGCTGGTACAAGATGAAGGTTTCAGTGTCCTAAAACATCAGAAATTGTGTGTCAAACCACTTGTTTGGTGCAAGTTGCTGTCTATATTTATGTGAATTAGTTAATTTATTAACATCCATCTTGGGTGAGGATAGCTGCCTGTCTTCCTGTTTTCAGGGGAGGTTGGTGTAATGGTTAGGAGGTGGGCTGCTAAGAGTGAAATAGAAAAGACACATTGAGTTCTGTGTGCTCATGAGAGGGAAGAACTGCTAGCAGAGGGCATTATACTTCCTTATACCCCACTGAGATTAAACTGGAGACCATCTTTCTGAGCTCATCTCTATGAACGTGAACTCTGCATTTGCTATTTTAGATAGGAAATCCCTGCCATTACAGTTTCTAAGTGTGCAATGGCTGTGGTTGTGATTTTTGCCTTTTAGGAGATCATAGTTGTTCTGAAGATAGGTAGACAGATAGATAGATAGATAGATAGATAGATAGATAGATAGATAGATAGATAGATAGATAGATAGGTAGGTAGGTAGATAGATAGATAGATAGATAGATAGATAGATAGATAGATAGATAGCACAACTATGAATAAAGTGGAAACCTCATAAAAGGCAGAAATCACCACTGCTGCACACTTAGAAAAGGTTGAAAAGGGTCAGTGGTTTGTCCCACCCCCATACAGAGGAGCTTTATTTTTTGATTTTCATTTTAGTGAGGCTACATCCATATATAACTTAATAGCTCATAGAGGAATAGAGGGCACTGATTGATCATGTTAGTACATTGCAATATGTTAGCAGATGGGCAGAACTCATACACAATGCCCTTTGAGAAACCAGATGTTCTCCAAAAGGGTATTAATGTATGAGAAGAGTCCAGAGTCAAGTCTCTGATTTCACGGCACCATTTTAAGAAACTTGAAACACAGACTGAGGAAAACAAACAAACAAACAAACAAACAAGCAAACAAACAAACAAACAAACAAACAAACAAACAAACCAAGCAGTCACCATCTCATTTATGCTCTCAAAATCTGGCAGATTAATGAGTGCAAAAATAAAAAAAAAAATAAGCGAAGAAATACTCCCAGTATTCCAGCTCCCAGTCTCCATTGTAGTCCCACAAGGCTCTATTCTAGGTCCCCTCCTCTTCTCCATCTTTATTAATAACCTGAATACCTCCCTCCCATCCTCCACTTGCATTTAGTATGCAGATGACTCTACACTCATCTGCACTGCAATGTCTCCTGCTGAACTACATTCATGTACCCAAAATGTTTTTACTGCAGCAGAAAATTGGTTCAAACACATCTGTCTCCTCCTTAATCCTAAAAAGACTAAGTTACTATTGATTACTCCAACTTATAAGTCCATCCCAATTTCCTTTACTATTGTCTCTAACAATGGCACACTTATATCACCCGACAGCACCACAAAAATGCTTGGTGTCACAATAGATAATCAACTAAACTTTGATGCTCACATCAATCTAACTATAAAAACAGTTAACAAAAAAATAGGTGCTCTCTATAGACTTAAACAATTTCTCACACCAGAGACTAGGATATCTTTAGCTCAAACACATCTCATCTCAACACTACTGTATGCCTCTCCAACCTTTATTAACCTATCAAAAACAAACCTATCAAAACTAGCCTCATCCTACCACAACATTATCAGGTTTGCTACAGGTGCCCCATATCGGACTCATCATTGCTTAAATCTCAGACAGCTAGGTTGGCTTGAACTACAAAATCTCATTCTACTTCAACAACTGACTATTACCCACAGGATACTCCATTTTCCCTTCTAATGCACCTATTCTTAATACTCTTATTTCCCCCGATAAGAATCTCACTACCCTACGATCAGCTAATAAACTTCTAGTAGCCACATGTAAATCTCAGAACAAAGCAGGTGACTCCCTTTTCTCAAATGCTGTGGGTACACACTGGAACAAGCTCACTAGTGAACTTACTACCTTGACCTCAACACCCCTTTTCAAGAAACATTTAAAGACCCACCTCAAATCACACTGGCTCTGCCCTTGCTCATCTCCTGACTGACTCTTGTTTCCTACTTCCACATCTTTTTACCTCTTTAATAAATTACCTCTATCTGCACTGTACACACCCATCATCTGGACAAGTATTACTTCTCCTTCTCTCACACTGCCTTGTCTCCAGCTAGCTTATATCACTGCTCCCATCACTACAATTTTTCCCCTTGACTCTCTTCAGCTTGTGACTTCCTCTTTCTTATGATTTTACCTCCTATTACCGCTACTTACTTTGCTTATGATTTACCTCCTATCACCTCTACTTTGCACTACCTAATGCCTTGCACAGGTAGTATTTTTAGTTCTTTTTTTCTTCATAATAGGTCAAGTCCAAGTCCAGATGCTATAAAAAAAATAAATAAATAAATAATTTTCAATTCTGTATTTAAATACTGCTGTTGTTGCTGTGCGTTTTTGATTCACTAATTGCTTTTCTGTTGTTTTGTATGCTAATTAGTTGCTAACTCCTGCTTAGTAGTTTAGTTATCCTCTTGTATATATTTTTTTCTTAGTGTGTTACCATAGACTGTTACAGTGGAGCTTTTCTCCTCGGGCCTCTACTGAAAATGGACATGTATCCAGTTAGACTAGCCCGGTCAACAAATGTAAAATAAAATAAATAAATAAATAAATAAAATGAAATGTGTCAAATTATGAAAGTAACTGCGGCAACATTTACAACACCCTACCTCTTAGTTTCCCGTGCCTAAACACAGCTTAATAAACCTGCATTTAGCAACAGATGAGAAATATTTCAGAACATGTAATGCAGTTTTGTGTGTCTTTGTGTGTGTGTGTGTGTGTGTGTGTGTGTGTGTGTGTGTGTGTGTGTGTGTGTGTGTGGTCTGTGTCTGTGTGTAAGAGAGAGACAGAGACACAAAGAGTGAGGGAGGGAGGGAGAGAGAGAGAGCTATTGCACATACCTTTCAACTTCATGGTTCAAAAATTCTGTATAACTCCAACAGTAATGGGGTACAAAGAGGCAAAATCAAGGAGAGTATTTATGTATTACATTAACTTAAAAAGTTGATAGCTGAGAGGTTTTGCATTAGTCTGCTTTTTCTGAGCAATAGTGTCTGGATTTATAGTCTGACCTCTTCAGAGATTTACCAGAAAATCAAACGTATCTCAAGGGGCAGAGCAAATATGAGGTAAAATCAGGGACCTTCTACAAAATCTGGGACAGATAACAGGTGTGTGTGTGTGTGTGTGTGTGTGTGTGTGTGTGTGTGTGTGTGTGTGTGTGTGTGTGCGTGTGTGCGTGTGTGTGCATGTGTGCATGTTTGGGAAGTGGCAATGCTTTGTACTGTATTTATTGTTTCTTTCATATGACCCTAATGAGGTAACTGGGGTATAAACAATAAAAAAAACGTGGCTGTACTGTGTGTGTGTGTGTGTGTGTGTGTGTGTGTGTGTGTGTGTGTGTGTGTGTGTGTGTGTGTGTGTGTGTGTGTGTGTGTGTGCGTGTGTGTGTGTCAGTACATATGTATGTGTGTGCATATAGACATTATTAAATACTTACATAACATAATTTGAATGTAAAATGCATCCTACAACAAATACGTAGCCTACAGCAACTTGGAAAAGTTAGGCAGAAGAACTATTTTACATTAAAATGTATATACTACTAATAAAATAAATGCAAAACAAATTCTGAAGATAACAGTGCCCTGAAGGATAGGTATTATATTGGAAATAAAGGACTTTCGTGGGTCCAAGGGCCCTCTGCATTTCTCCTAGATGGTCCTTTATTTCCTCAATAACACTCACCCTGTCAGACATTGGTAGCACTTATTTTACTTTTTTTGTCCTTCCTTGATGGTTTATCTAGAACAACAAATTTTATTTCAGCTCACCAAAGTAGGACTCCAGGATTTCAGGTGAGTTTTCTATACCATGATATATAAAATATCATTACACCTTATACATAAACTGCCAAATTGCCAAATCAAGTTATCCTCCAATGTTTCTACTTCTTAATATCAATCTTACTTCATCCAGTTAGATCTGAGAGTACTTCATCTAGCTGACGTGCTGGCTTGTGTGATAAATCTTCACATGAGCATGAATTAGAGATGGATTTGTACTTACCTTACCACTCATCCTTCCCTTCTACTTATCCAGTGATAGAACCAGCTCCTCTCCCCTCCTGTTACACCATTATCCACCAATACAACGAGCTCCTCTCCCCTCCTGTTACACCATTATCCATCGATACAACCAGCTCCTTCCCTCCTGTTATACCATTATCCACCAATACAACAAACTCCTCTCCCCTCCTGGTACATCATTATCCACCAATACAACCAGCTCCTCCCCTCCTGTTACACCATTATCCATTGAAACAACCAGCTCCTCTCCCCTCCTGTTGCACCATTATCTAGCAATACAACCAGCTCCTCTCTCCTCCTACTACACCATTATCCAGCAATACAATCAGCTCCTCTCCCCTCCTGTTGCACCATTATCCAGTGATACAGCCAGCTCCTTCCCTCCTGTTGCACCATTATCCAGCGATAGAGCCAGCTCCTCCCCTGTTACACCATTATCCAGTAATATAACCAGCTCCTCCCACTGTTACACCATTATCCAGTGATACAACCAGCTCCTCTCCCCTCCTGTCACAACATTATCCAGCGATACAACCAGCTCCTCTCCCCTCCTGTTACACCATTATCCATTGATGCAACCAGCTCCTTCCCTCTCCTGTTACACCATTATCCACCAGTACAACCAGTTCCTACCCCTTCTGTTCCACCATTATCCAGTGATATAACCAGCTCCTTCCCTCCTGTTATACCATTATCCACCAAAACAACCAGCTCCTCTCCCCTCCTGTTACACCATTATCCAGTGATGTAGTCAGCTCCTTCCCTCCTGTTATACTATTATCCACCAATACAACTAGCTCCTCCCCCCTCCTGTTACACGATTATCCATTGATACAACCAGCTCCTCTCCCCTCCTGTTGCATCATCTAGTGATACAACTAGCTCCTCTCCCCTCCTACTACACCATTATCCAGCAATACAACCAGCTCCTCTCCCCTCCTGTTGCACCATTATCCAGTGATACAGCCAGCTCCTTCCCCCCTGTTGCACCATTATCCAGCGAAACAGCCAGCTCCTCCCCTGTTACACCACTATCCAGTAATATAACCAGCTTCTCCCACTGTTACACCATTATCCAGTGATACAACCAGCTCCTCTCCCCTCCTGTTACAACATTATCCAGCGATACAGCCAGCTCCTCCCCTCCTGTTACACCATTATCCAGCAATACAACCAGCTCCTCCCCCTCCTGTTACACCATTATCCAGTGATACAGCCAGCTCCTCCCCTCCTGTTACACCATTATCCAGCAATACAACCAGCTCCTTCCGCCTCCTGTTACACCATTATCTAGGAATACAACCAGCTCCTTCCCCCTCATTACACCATTGTCTAGTAATACAACCAGCTCCTCCGCTATTACACCATTATTCAGCTATACAGCCAGCTTCTCTCCCCTCCTGTTACACCATTATCCAGCGATACAGCCAGCTCCTCCCCTCCTGTACGCCATTATCCAGCAATACAACCAGCTCCTCTCCCCTGCTGTTACAACATTATCCAGCAATACAGCCAGATACTCCCTTCCTGTTACACCATTATCCAGCGATACAACCAGCTCCTTCCTCCCCATTACACCATTATCCAGTGATACAACTAGCTCCTCCCCCTCCTGTTACACCATTATCCAGTGATACAACTAGCTCCTCCCCTCCTGTTACACTATTATCCAGCAATACAACCAGCTCATCTCCCCTTCTGTTACCAACCAGCTCATATTGCCTTTTGTTACACCATTAAATGTCCTTGTTAATTTGCTTTACTTCTTCCATGCTGCTTTGTAAAAATCTACTGGACACCCATCTCCCCTGACACCTCTGAGCAATCTGAGTCCCCTGGGGTTTCTTCTGTGTCCTCTCAGAGAGAACTTTTGCTTTTATGTCAGAGTTACGGAAATATATGAAAACTGTAGGAAAATAAAACTGAAACGTGATGCAAGAAAATCTGGTATAATATAGCTAATGCAGAAGGGTACTTTTACATATTCATGCTATGACAAACATAGACATGCTTGCATTTTTTCTTTTTCATGGCAGAAAAATCTTTAATGTGTAAGGTCTAAGGGAATATACTTCGTATTTATATAAATTTGTATGAAGAGCTTGGTATTAGAACTATTATATATACAAATGGAGAAACTCATTTTGAAATAACCATAAAATCTTACTTTTCATTGATCTCCTATAACTATGGTGTGCCTGTATCCATTTTAGGCTTTAGCCATGACCCCCCACCCCCAAACATCTTGCCAGTTCCACTTTGGGCTTCTTTGTTCTTCTGCTTTTCCTGTCTTTAGAGGATTTTAGGGAAGGACAGGTCAGGTAAGAGCTGGGGATGCTGGCTGTCATCTTCTGGTAGATTAGGATATTTAACAAACTCAGACAGCCCTCCACTGTTGTAAAGGAGGCTTGGTGCAGTACCTACATTGCTATGCCCCAGTGCAGAAGCACTTCTGCACATATGTGATGTTTAGTTGCAGCATGTGTACTACTTTGCTGAGTTTAAAATTTCACATTCCCAGGGGCACAAAGTGCACTTCTTGGTCTTCTCCTGGAGGTGCTCCTTCTGTGACAGGACATAACTAGCTCCCTCCTGAGAGGCAAGTCACTATTTACCCCTCATTCCCATCCTTGCCCATCCAGATCTTTCAGTTCTTAAAACACAAACTGAACATGGATCAGCTAGAATACAGCCATGGTTACAGCTGGCATAGCATGCAAAGTGCTTCAAAAGAAAGAAATGCAAACAAAGATACAGTCAGAAATAAAATGTTAACAAAGATGTTTTTTCCACATTGTTAAATGATGCATTGAACCTAGTCAAGCCAGTGCATTTCTTTGTGCTGGTCACAAGCCCGGATAAGTGGGGAGGGTTGTGTCAGGAAGGGCATCCGGTGTAAAATATTGCCAAATCATACATACAAACAACAGTACAGATATACATACCAGATCGGTCGAGGCCCGGGTTAACAACGACCGCCACCAGTACTGTTGGCCAACAGGGTGCTGGTGGAAATTGGGCTACTGTTGGCCGAAGGAGGAGAAGAGGGGGAAGGCATGCCTGATGGCAGGTAAAGGCTAGGACTGTGATAGTGAGGGTTGGAACTTTGAATGTTGTCAGTATGACTGGTATAGGGACAGAGCTAGCCGATATGATGGACCGAAGGAAGGTTGATATATTGTGTGTGCAAGAGACCAGATGGAAGGGGAGCAAGGCTAGGTGTATCGGAGGTGGTTTCAAATTGTTCTATCATGGTGTGGATGGGAGAAGAAATGGCGTAGGCATTATCTTGAAGGAATAGTATGCTAAGAGTGTTTTGGAGGTGAAAAGAGTGTCGGATAGAGTGATGTTTATGATGCTGGAAATTGATGGTCTAATTATGAATGTTGTTAGTGCATATGCTCCACAAGTTGGGTGTGCGATGGCTGAGAAAGAAAAATTTTGAAGTGAGTTAGATGAAGTGGTGATGACTGTACCCAAGGGTGAGAGACTGGTGATTGGAGGAGATTTCAATGGGCATGTTGGTGAAGGGAACATAGGGGATGAGGAAGTGATGGGTAGGTATGGTGTTAAGCAAAGGAATGCAGAAGGTTAGATGGTAGTGGATTTTGTGAAAAGGATGGACATGGCTGTGATGAATACGTATTTTAACAAGCGGGAGGAGCATAGGGTGACAACAGTGGAGGAAGATGCACACAGGTGGATTATATCTTATGTAGAAGGGCCAGTCTGAAGGAGATTGGAGACTGTAAAGTGGTGGCAGGGGAAAATGTACTTAGGTAGCATAGGATGGTGGTTTGTAGGATGACATTGGTGATCAAGAAGAGGAGGATGAGTGTGAGGGCAGCACCAAGGATCAAATGGTGGAAATTGAAAAAGGATAATTGTGAGGTGATGTTCAGGGAAGAGTTAAGACAGGCACTGGGTGGCAGTGAAGAGTTACCGAATAGCTGGGTAACTACAGCAGAGCTAGTATGAGAGATGGCTAGAAAGGTGCTTGGTGTGACATCTGGAAAGAGGAAGGAGGACAAGGAGACCTGGTGGTGGAATGAAGAAGTACAGTAGAGTATACAAAGAAAGAGGTTGGTGAAGAAGAAGTGGGATTGTAAGAGAGATGAAGAAAGTAGACAAGAGTATAAGGAGACGATGTGCATGGCAAAGAGAGAGGTGGCGAAGGCTATGGATAAGGTGTATGAAGAGTTGTATAAAAGGTTGGACACTAAGGAGGGAGAAAAGGACCTGTACCAATTGGCTAGACAGAGGGACCGAGCTAGTAAAGATGTGCAGCAGGTAAGGGTGATAAAGGATAATGAGGGAAACGTACTCACAAGCGAGGAGAGTGTGTTGAGCAGATGGAAAGAGTACTTTGAGGAGCTGATGAATGAAGAGAATGAGAGGGAGAGAAGATTGGATGATGTGCGGATAGTGAATCATGAAGTGCAGTGGATTAGCAAGGAGGAAGTAAGGATAGCTATGAAGAGGATGAAGAACGGAAAGGCTGTTGGTCCAGATGACATACCTGTGGAAGCATGGAGGTGTTTAGGTGAAATGGCAGTGGAGTTTTTAACTAGATTGTTTAATGAAATCTTGGAAAGTGAGGGGATGCCTGAGGAATGGAGAAAAAGTGTTTTGGTACCGATTTTTAAGAATAAGGGTGATGTGCAGAGCTGTAGTAACTACTGAGGGATTAAATTGATCAGTCACAGCATAAAGTTATGAGAAAGAGTAGTGGAAGCTAAGTTAAGAAGGGAGGTGATGATTAGTGATCAGCAGTATGGTTTCATGGCAGGAAAGAGCACTACAGATGCGATGTTTGCTCTGAGAGTGTTGATGGAGAAGTACAGAGAAGGTCAGAAGGAGTTGCATTGTGTCTTTGTGGATTTAGAGAAAGCATATGACAGGGTGCCTAAAGAGGAGTTGTGATATTGTATGAGGAAGTCAGGACTGTCAGAGAAGTATGTAAGAGTGGTACAGGATATGTACAAGGGTAGTGTGACAGTGGTGAGGTCTGCGGTGGGAGTGACTGATGTGTTTTAGGTGGAGGTGGGATTACATCAAGGATCAGCTCTAAGCCCTTTCTTATTTGTAATGGTGATGGACAGGTTGACAGACGAGATCAGGCAGGAGTCCCCGTTGTCTATGATGTTTGCAGATGACATTGTGATCTGTATTGAGAGTAGGGAACAGGTGGAGGAGACCCTGGAGAGGTGGAGATATGCTCTAGAGAGAAGAGGAATGAAGGTCAGCAGGACTAAGACAGAATATATGTGTGTGAATGAGAGGGAGGATAGAGGAATGGTGAGGATGCAGGGAGTAGAGGTGGCGAAGGTGGATGAGTTTAAGTGCTTGGTATCAACAGTTCAGAGTAATGGTGAGTGTGGAAGAGAGGTGAAGAAGAGAGTACAGGCAGGATGGAGTGGGTGGAGAAGAGTGTCAGGAGTGATTTGTGACAGACGAGTACCATTAAGAGTGAAAGGGAAGGTCTACAAGAAGGTAGTGAGACCAGCTATGTTATATGGGTTGGAGACAGTGGCATTGACAAAAAGGCAGGAGTCAGAGGTGGAGGTGGCAGAGTTAAAGATGTTAAGATTTGCACTGGGTGTGATGAGGATGGACAGGATTAGGAATAAGTATATTAGAGGGTCAGCCCAGGTTGGAAGGTTTGGAGACAAAGCCAGAGAGGCAAGATTACATTGGTTTGGACATGTGTTGAGGAGGGATGCAGAGTATATTGGGAAAAAGATACTAAGGATGAAGCTGTCAGGTAACAGGAAAAGAGGAAGGCCTAAGATAAGGTTTATGGATGTGATGAGAGAGGACATGCAGTTGGTTAGTGTGACAGAGCAAGATGCAGGGGACAGGAAGAAATGGAAACAGTTGATCTGCTGTGGCGACCCCTAATGGGAGCAGCCGAAAGAAGATGAAGAAGAAGAAGAAGTTAAATGATGCATTGCCTGCTATTTAAAAAAAAATACTGGTATGCAATCAAATATTGTCTGATCGTGTATCTTAGCGAGCAGAAAACAAAACACTCTTTATGGGTATTGCTAAAATGTTACCTTCATCATGAAATGGACACAGTGCAAGAACATGTCCATATAATGCAGAAGGATATACAGGTCATTCCTAAACACTAGAACTGGGACTGCATTGACAATTAAGAACCTTCTACTCCAAAAAAAAAAAAACAAAAAAAAACACACAGATGAACTGGTGTTGCCTTTTAATGAAAATCCTATTTCCTGATGTACCCTACCAACCATGTATGAGTTCTTGATACTTCCTCAAGTCTTACAAATTCACTAACCACTGTCCTCTCCAGGAAATCACTGTCACAATGCGTTCTAAGTGGGAACTGTTAGAGTCCTTCTTTTTGGAAGATTTCCAATGTCTCTGTAACTCTGGATTTGATATATGTATATCTTTAGTAGGTTGGAGATTTTCCGCAACATGAGAGTCTAAGGTGTAAGTTTGTTCCACTGCAAAAAACACTTGCTTTTAAAGTTTTCTTTTTTTGGTGGGTCAAATCATGTGCAGTTTAAAACAGTAAGTGGAGTTCTTGGTGAGTTAAATATCAGGGTAGTAGGTGAAGCAAAATGTTGTGTCTCTGTCCCATATATTTTTCAGTTGTGATACAATGTTTTTAGTTTGTTGCTGCAACAGCAATCTTCCAAATGCTTTATTTTTCATTCTGCTATTAGTTAACCTGTAACACGGACGGATCCAAATGACAGCCAACAGGAGTGCACTGGTCCAGACAGCAATGCCCACAAACAAAAAGAAAGTTACAATATGCCAAAATATTAATCACTACTATAATAACTGGCCACAAATAAGTTCCTTTACTTGTTTATTTGTATTCCATAATACATACAGCATTCCTGATGACAGCAGAAAAACCAGCATATATTTGCTTCAGCACTGACCTTTCTGTTTTCAGTACTATCTGTATACACAATCCCAGTCACATTTACAATGGAAACAGACTGGTAATTCAAATGAATTAACTACATAGCTGTATCAATCAGTGCAGAAACCATTTTTTAAAATAGTGTACTTATTCAACCATTTTACAGTAATTTGTTAAAAGTTATATATAATATGAGAAAGGCCCAGAAAATATTTTACAGCTGGCCCGAGAATATACTCGCTATTATACAAATGTTTTTTTTTTTTGGTTTCCCTTCTCTAGTGATTATCATTACACCTGCCCATAACCTGTCCACACCAGGTCTACTAGCTGTTGTCCCCAACCCTGGACTTTAATCTGGTCATAGAACAAGGCCATCCCGGGATTCAGCTTATCTGTACCTCTGTCCAAGGGGGAGGGTGCACTTTTGCCCTACCCATTTCAGGGGAGGGTTTCTTTATGCCCTACTCATTTCAGTCAGATCCTCCCATATGCCAGCCAATGGTTTAGCTGGTCTGGGGGTGACATGGAGATGCGCAGCATATCACCCCTCCTCTACAGCAACTCAGCCCTCTGGCCTTTTAACACTTCTTGTATGCATGCCTATGTTGTGATGACTCCAGCTTCCACTAGAGAATGACACTGTGAGTAACCATGGACCCCCCACTAGAGAATGACACTGTAAGCACCCATGGACCCACCCATCCCTGGAATGGTAATACCTATCCCTCCTTGCATCAATTGCCTGAATTGTTAATTGAACCTGGGTTGCCTGGGCCATAGTCAGGGCTTTAACCCTCTACTATACCAGAGCAGTGGCTATATAATGAATATTTCTCAAAATACACACCACACACACACACACACACACACACACACACACACACACACACACACACACACACACACGAGAATATTGATATGTAAGAGGAGAAACGAAACTGCTGAATATGTGTACATCTCTCTTCCCCATACGATAATTTTAACTTTTGCATTTCTACTTTTCAAAAGTTTAATTAGACTGACAACTCGTGGCTGGCCACATTTTCATTTAGTCTTTTTATGAATAAAATCCCAGCATGTAAATTATCCAGATTTGTTTGTCTTGAGTTAAAAAGGTTGCTAACTCATTCTGTTAATGTTACTATATGTAATTTTATCAACATCCATAAACGTATATCTTACTCCATGATGTTTAAGAGGATGTTAATATACTGAATTTGTTTCCCTGTGACATTGAACATTACTTAGGTATTCTGAGGTTAGTAATTTCAACAAGCAAGATGTTGACTTAAACAGAAGAGAAACAAAAAGAAATATACTGCACATTCACTAGTGCAAATGATTAATTCCCATATTTGAAAAAAATGTGTATGAGCAGAGGAAAATTCCACAAATTTAATTATCTATATACACAAAGAACAGCTGCTACATGAAAATCAGCCTTTGGGACAGTTACTTTTTAAAGCAGTTCGTTTAGCATTGTTTACTGCAGATTTTTTTAAAGAGCCTAAGAAGTCTGCAGCTGTCTTGGACCTTCTGTATGCATAGCTGCACCTTTCTGACAGTAACAAAAATAAATCTTTGCCACCATTTAAAATACATCAATGTCTATTAATTATATACTCAATCTTAACAACATTACTGCCACTGAATCATCGGGGTGGGGGTGGGGGGGGTAGTTATTTGTACAGGGACTAAATAAACATTTGTGAGCAGAATAAATGTTATTCTCCTTTCTAGCCACAAGATGTCACTTTAATTGCAGTTTTTTACAAAGTTGAACTCTAGACATGAGAATATATATATATATATATATATATATATATATATATATATATATATATATAAAAACTCCACAAATAATCCCAGCACTCGAAATGAATGAATCACAATGTCAGCATAAAGTAAAGAGTAGTTTATTAGGACAACCACAGCCCAATAACACAAACCGGTGGCCGGTTTCGCTCACAGCGTCCTCAGTGTGCAGTCAAAAAATAGAAAGGCAAGTCTAGATATACGCTCAATGCGTATAATATGCGTCACTCATTAAAGACACAGTGCTTGAATAATGAACATGAAACCCAAGCTAGTAGTAGCTAAGGGCGAAAATTTAAATTATTGTTTGTGCATGTATGTATGAAAAAATAAAATAGAAATAAATAAAAAAGTGAAACTTTGAATATGCATTAGGCACTATACTATATAGAACAATAAATTAATGCTCATTAATAATTAATATAGTGCATAATAGAATAACCTAGTATTCACCCAAAAACATACAAACATGTGAATACACAAACACACCCATTCACTCATATGTAGAAAAAACATGCCAATATAAAGAGCATTTAAACAACCACACTAGCTTGAAACAAATACAATAAGGTGTACAAAAATACATAATAAGAATGTGAGCATGTCAAAATTGACATGCTCACATTCATACCAATAAACCCCTAAGTGATACCCACAATCAGATGGCAAGAATGCAGCAAAATTGATAAACCCCACTAACCAATATAAATTGAAAAATATGCAGAAGTTTTTATTAAGAACATCTAATATTTCAAGAGCCACAATAATTACCAATGGTCATTTAACCCTGGTTTGAACATGGCCCCCAAATTTATAATCCAACGGCGCTCCTTGTTTGTCAACATTTGGTGTTTATGGCTGTCCCCTAGATTTGGTGCCACAACTTTATCTAAACCTATGAATATAAAGTGTGATGTAGGATGGACTAATTTGTGTTTATATAGGGCACTTCTTGTGCGTTGACACTTGATATCACTGATATGTAGGCAAATCCTTTGCTTCAACGCACAAGAAGTTTGCCCTACATAAAAAGCTCCACACTGGCAGACAGCCATATATATTACCCAAGTACTGTTGCATGTAATGAAGCATCGTATGTCAAATACCTTTTTTGTATTGACAGATGTAAAAGATTTTGTTTTGGCCATAACTTTACATTGTCTACATGTACCACAAAATGTACTCCCCATAATACCCAGTGTATCAGTGTTAGATAAACGATCTTTTTTAAATTTAGAAAAATGTTGGCCTAGGTTCTTGCCCATTTTGTATCCAAAATGGCATACTCTATCAATGTGTTTACTGAAAAACACATCAGATTCCAAAATGTGCCAGTGCTTCATTAATACATTTTTAATAAAGAATGTATTGGTTCCATAGGTTGTAATAAACCTAGTATAAGGACCATCACATTTACGTGCCCTATCAATCAATAGGGAGTCCCTATCTATAGAACAAGCATGATTGTTAGCCCTTCTGATTATATTCCTATGGTAACCCCTATACAAAAATCTAGATTCTAAATCCAAGGCTTTGTTGTGATACCGTTCATCAGAAGAACAAATCTTTCTGACTCGTTGAAACTGTGAACCAGGTATGTTTAAGATAGTGTGGGGGGGGTGACAGCTATTTGCATGTAACAGGGCATTCTTGGAGAAAGGCTTTCTGTATAAATCTGTATAAAGAGAACCATCATTCTCCTTGCCCACTAGAACATCCAAGAATTCTACTTCATGTAAATTGATATTACCCGTAAACTTCAAATCATGAACATTAGAATTCAAATATTGTATAAAAGCCTGCCAAAGCTCCCTAGACCCCCCCCCCCACACTACCCAACAATCGTCAAGGTATCTTCTCCACATGATTAAGTATGGCTTAAACATAAGGGGTATAGTATAAATATACTGTATTTCAAAATACCCCATGAACAGGTCAGCGTAAGTGGGGGCAAAAGTAGCCCCCATCGCTGTACCCTTCACCTGTAAATACCACTGTTGGTTGAATGTAAAGGCATTGTGTTCAAGCACTAACCCAAGAATATTGATCAAAAATTCTTGCTCTTCACTGGAGAAGACACCTGAGTAGTTCATCCAATATTTAATTGCCTCAATGCCCCCTATATGTGGTATGGATGTGTAGAGGGATTGGACATCTAGTGTTCCCAAAAATTGATCTCTGTCCACTTGGATATCATCTATTAATGCCAGAAATTGTTGTGTGTCCCTAATACGAGCTCTTACATAGGGCAACAATTTCTTCAATTTAAATTCCAAGTATTCAGAGAGCGGTTCGGTCAATGATCCTCTCCCTGCTACTATCGGACGTCCTGGGGGATTGCAAAGGTCTTTATGCACCTTGGGTAATATGTAAAAATATTGTAAAACTGGAGAATCTACTTGTAGTTCTTTTAACAACTGTGGTGTAATAAACTGACGGTCACAACTTAGCCTTAAATAATCATCAATAACCTGTTTATGTTGTAAAACAGGGTCAGAATCAAGACTAGTATAATATTCAGTATTGGACAACTGTCTGTGAGCTTCTGCTAAATAATGTTTTCTATCCCATATGACTACTGCCCCACCCTTATCGGCCCCAACTATCACTATATTATTGTTGTTCTTAAGATTATTTAGGGCTTTATTTTCTTCTCTAGTCAAATTATACTGTTTTTTAGAAAAAATCTCAGACTCATGTAAATGTAAGTCTTTGATTACCAATTGTTCAAACAGTTTGACTGTACTGTGATAAGGTGGCATGAACTGTGATTTCCTAAATTTAAATCCAGTTCTGTTCTCATGTTGGGTCACATGCTCTGGATCTGAAAAAAAATGTTTCAAATTAAGTTTTCTGCAGAAGCATTTTACATCATTAATGACATCATAATGAGAAACAAAAAAAGAAGGAATGAATCCCAGGCCTTTATTAAGCACACTGATTTCACTGGAGGAAAACTCCAGGTCAGTTAAATTAATAACCAAGTTGTCACTATTATTATTCAACTGTCCAATGGATAGTCCATCTACACTTTGTGTTGTGGCATTTGGTCCTTGAAGGCTTTCAATATAGCATCTTCTACCCCCTCCATGTTTACGCCCTGCCCTTCTAAAGGGGCTTTGAATCTTTTAGATAAAGGTGAAGGAACCTCTGGTACACTTTCAGGATCCGTGTCAGTATTAGACACACTAGAGGAAAAATCAGAGGCACTCGTTGTATCTTCATGCCGCCTTAAAATAGACTTCACCCTCTTTCTTTTGGGCCTGGGAGTTAACTTGTCTTCATTGAAACGGACACCCTTTTTGGTTTTCTTCCAAGTATACATGGTACATTGCTTAAAATCATTTACATCATGTTGGTATTTTTGTAGTTTCCGCTTAGAAAGTTCTTTATCATATTTTTCAGAATCATTAATAAACTTGGTATAAAGATTCTCATATTCAGAGGCACTCACAAACTTTTGCGTACTTTCATAACATTCATCAAGTTTGGACAACAACTTAGGCAGCTGTAACTCATAATGTTCAACCAACAGTTCCAAAAACATACTTGAAGCAGTGGCTTGTATACTCCTCCATTTCGCCATGAAATTCTCATCCATGTTGCCCAAACCCGGTTCCACATACACCCGTAAGCCCCTTGGTGCAATTTTAGCAACTAAGTACGCTTTTAATAATTTACAATGCCAAACGTTGGCCCTAACGCTTTTGGATGCCTCTAATAAACCATTGAAACAATCTGCTGCTTCCGTGGGTTTATAGCATGTAGCTAACCCACTAGCATTTCTTTCCATAACACCAGTAAAGCAAGCACTGTCGTCTTTATATTGATATGTAAGAGGAAAAACGAAACTGCTGAATATGTGTACATCTCTCTTCCCCATACGATAATTTTAACTTTTGCATTTCTACTTTTCAAAAGTTTAATTAGACTGACAACTCGTGGCTGGCCACATTTTCATTTAGTCTTTTTATGAATAAAATCCCAGCATGTAAATTATCCAGATTTGTTTGTCTTGAGTTAAAAAGGTTGCTAACTCATTCTGTTAATGTTACTATATGTAATTTTATCAACATCCATAAACGTATATCTTACTCCATGATGTTTAAGAGGATGTTAATATACTGAATTTGTTTCCCTGTGACATTGAACATTACTTAGGTATTCTGAGGTTAGTAATTTCAACAAGCAAGATGTTGACTTAAACAGAAGAGAAACAAAAAGAAATATACTGCACATTCACTAGTGCAAATGATTAATTCCCATATTTGAAAAAAATGTGTATGAGCAGAGGAAAATTCCACAAATTTAATTATCTATATACACAAAGAACAGCTGCTACATGAAAATCAGCCTTTGGGACAGTTACTTTTTAAAGCAGTTCGTTTAGCATTGTTTACTGCAGATTTTTTTAAAGAGCCTAAGAAGTCTGCAGCTGTCTTGGACCTTCTGTATGCATAGCTGCACCTTTCTGACAGTAACAAAAATAAATCTTTGCCACCATTTAAAATACACCAATGTCTACTAATTATATACTCAATCTTAACAACATTACTGCCACTGAATCATCGGGGTGGGGGGGGGGGGTAGTTATTTGTACAGGGACTAAATAAACATTTGTGAACAGAATAAATGTTATTCTCCTTTCTAGCCACAAGATGTCACTTTAATTGCAGTTTTTACAAAGTTGAACTCTAGACATGAGAATATATATATATATATATATGTATAATCACAAAGGTTTTTTTTTACCCTTTTCATATCAATATTCTCATTTTGTGTACTTTTTAGAAAAAATATTTTGGTCCCAGAATATGTTAAATTCAATATGTGACTATAAGCATGCTCTCAGGCTGGTTGCAAAATATATTTAATGTGTCTCTCTCATGTTATATAAAATTTTTTATAAGTTATTATAAAATGCTTGAAGAAGTTCATGTTTCATAACAGTCTGTGACCGGATTTGATTGGTATGTGTGTGTATGTGCAATGTTTGATGAAGACACTGCGCATGGTCGTGGGGGGTGAGGGTTCACATTTAAATGAGATAATAGTGAATATGCAGTCTGTGCAGATGAGGGAGATAGACAGGAGTGGAAAGCTTGTTAATTAGCAGGAATCGATGTTTTGTATAGCTGCTGGGTGTCATAGCTGAGTTAATTAAACAAAAGGTAGTTTTGCTCTGTATGCTTCTTTTAGAGTTATGTATCAAAATGCCTTGTTTTGATATGCTATGCAATCCCTTTTAGTGTTACACTGATTCACATCTCTGTGACTTATTTCATTGACCAGTGATTGTTTACTTTAGAATTATGCTGGTTTAACTATTATTACTTATGTTAACAACTCTGATTAGATGGGCACAATATATATCAAATTAAATTGGGGCTAGTAGTTTTATTTTGATGTTACCTATCATTTCAGAAATAGCACTGAAAACATTCATTCAATACACATTTGCAAGGTCGTTGTGGTGGATAAACTGAGGTATATCAGAGGGGTTTGAATAATTAATGTCTAGAAATACAAAGGTGCCAGAACCTGCCCTTTAAAATTGTGGTAGGTTTGGAGTAGCTAAGAAATGGAGCAGGAGCAAAATGGTCCAGCCAGTGGACAACAGCACAAGCCAGTCAGGTTGTGGATGCAATCTGGATAGCAACCAATAGCAGCTTGGTAGGGATTTCTGATTAAAACAGTTACAAAAAAAAAAAAAAAAATCTCTTTTTCCAAAAGGTGTCGCCCACTTGCATATTGTAATTCAAGAGCTGGGAAAGGTAACTCTTGATTGAGACAAAATGTCATCTTATGTGCCAGGCTGCAAGGTGACACCACATAGGACAGAGCCTTGTACCATGTCAGCAGCAGTTTGAGAAGAACTTCCTCTCTATAATTTCCTCCTGTGCATTTGTTTATTAATTCTGTAGCTTGGCAAGCTGCACCACACACGAAGACACCACAAAAGGTTCTGTTGATGCTGTCCACACTATTTGGAATGGCAGTACAGAATCAGTCATAGCAACAGATAGACAGAGATGTACACACCCTCTTACTAAGGTATCAAAGTTTTATGACAGCAATATCCCACATTGCCTGGACTCCCCGCCACATCACACTTTGGGTTCAGCTTCAATATGTGAAGCAGCTGCTTGGATTTCTTGGTAGTACCAACTCTTAGAAGGCTTGATGTACTTGGCTTTTGCCATAGCTTCAGCCTTTCCTATGTAACTGTAGTTCCTGAATTAGGACACCATGGCTGCATTTTTTTTTCTGAGACATGGCTAATTCTAGTATTCCCTGAGGAATAGAAAGTGAATTTTGAAAGTTTGGTCAGTCCATTCCGATACCTCTCAGCTGTCTAGATTTTCACAGAATGTCCAGATTTTTGCCTCATATTTTTGGTCTGTTCCTCATAAAATCTGTGGTTTTCTGACAAATCACTGAGGATTGAAGTCATTAAATAATGACATACATTTGAGTTTCAGACTTCATATCCTTCAGAAAAATGCCTGCTAATATAAGTCATGTTATTCTAAAAACTTTTTAAGTTTATAAAAGAAATATTGAAAATCTGTTGCTATATTTGGGCTGTCATCCCCCCATTATTTTAGCCTTTGTCCAGATTTCTTACACTAAGAAGTTGAGAGGTGTGGTGTCAGTGTGCCTACTTCTACAGCAGACTGCATCATCCCACATTTGCAGGGTACACCTTCAGTGTGTACAGCAGCTCAGCATTGCTGGAAATAATCCAAACGTCATTCTCTTCAACTGAGAATGAGGAACCTTGTGCAGGATTTGTAGCTGCTATCTATGACGAAGCTGGCAGCTGCTTAATGAACTAATTCATTTACTTTACCCAGTGGGAACAATGTGACTTAAGTCAGTTCTGATCCTAGTACTTACCATTAGGCCCCAGTGTGCTGCCCATCAATGCCTATGTTAGTCCTTGCATGGACCGACAAAGGCAGTGATGGTCACACTGAGCTGCAGCTGTATGAGTTGCAAATGGCCATTTTGTGGATCACCATGTTTTTTTTAAGTAAATTTAAATGTGAAACATAAAACTTCTTTGTGTTCTACTATGTCTAATTACCGAAACAGTGCCCTTTACAATACACACCAAATATGTGCGGTTTGGTGAGTACACTGTTCTTATTTTCTCCAGCCCCTTTTAGGTGGCATTAGTTTGCTATATGCCTTCTGTGACAATGGAGGTCCAACTAAAAACTATTTTTTTGGAATGATTCTTTTTCTGTTTAGTTGCTGTTAAGGAAATTATGTTCTGAGAGGTTTAGGAAGTAAAATGAAGGTGAAACCTATTGCACAGAGGATCTTTTTTATATTCTTTTTTGGTATGCCAGCTCACTTGGACAATATCTCATGTTACAGATAATCTCAAATCATTTGTCAAGGAAAGTATAATTCTCAATCAGCTGATATCATAGCTTCTATGCGTGTAATATGACGGATGAACAATGTCTGCTTTTCTACCTCCTGTAAGAAGGAGTCAAACAATTTTATATTTATATCCATCCTTAACCCCTTTTCCACACGGGGTGGGGGTGTCACTTCCACAGTGACAATCATCTTGAGCCAAGTTTTACACAGCCAGGGAGCTAGCCCTACCATGGTAACTCATTCATACCATTCACTCATGTACACACTCGCACCTATGGCCAATTTAGAGTGTTAAATCTACCTAATGCATGTCTTTTGGAATGTGGGAGGAAACAAGAGCACCCGGAGAAAACTCATGTGATCACAGGGAGGATATGCAGACTCCACATAGAAGACACCCCAGCTGAGAATCTAACCAGTTGCTGTGATATAACAACACTAACCATTGCACCACTATATATATATATATATATATATATATATATATATATATATATATTTTATTATATTTTATTTTTATTTACACTTGTTTACCGGGAAATTCC